>NW_004949168.1:807794-808630 GCF_000317375.1 Microtus ochrogaster | reverse complement strand
AAAGAAAGAACGTAGAAAAGACAAACCTAACATTTGTAGTGCTCTTAGCATTCTTTCTGAATGCATGAGGATTGCATGGTTGCTGACTTCTAATGATTTTGATTTTCAGAAATCATGCCTTGGCCTTCGACTGCCTAAATGTCTTTCCCTTTGAAGACTCACAAGTCCAAAAAAAGGTGCTTCGTTTAAGCTAACGATGACCACAATAGTCACGGGGCAGATCTGGAAGATAGGCCTACTTTTCAATGCTGGGGTTGTATAGTCTTTCCTTTTATAAACCCCTAGGTGTCTTCCATTTCGCAGTTCTAGAAACTGGTCTCTGAGAGTGTCTGGGAAACCGAAACTACAATCATTTCTGTCATAGAATCAATTCATGTCCCCCAAATGTAGATGTTGGAGCTCTAATCCCCAGCAGGGCTATATTCGAAAATGGGGCCTCTCAGGAGGTAGCTAAGGTTACCGGAGGTCTTTAAGGTGGGTCTCGGATACGCTGGGATTAGTGTCTCTCAGTTTCCTCTACATTGTCGTGATAAAACGCCATGACCAAAAGCAACTTGCAGAGGACAGGGTTTATTTAGATCCACAGTGATCGTCCATTGTGAAGGCAAGTAGGGGCAGGAACTCAAGGCAGGAACTTGCTAGGTGGGGTGGGGGTGGGGATGCTCTTTTCTAGGCCTGCAGAGGGATGATCTTCAGGAAGGCAGTTTGGTTCAACACAGTTCAGTTGGTGGTGGTGCTGTGAGGGCCAGCCATGATAACCTAAGTCTGGGCAGAAAGGAAGTTCTTTACCTCCAACTATTATCACCTGGGACTCTGGCCATTGATAATTTTTTTTT
>NW_004949168.1:759539-807682 GCF_000317375.1 Microtus ochrogaster | reverse complement strand
AATGGAGTCTAGGGTCTCAACAGTTTACCCCGAAACAATGCCTGGCAGGCCTAGATTACCTGACCCCCACCCAAGAGCAGACCATTCAAAGGAAATGCCTGGCATTCCAAGCACTGTAGATAGAAACACCTGCCAACACTTCACCAGGACACCCCTAGACAAATGTCAGCCAATCTGGGGTCTTGAACCTCAGAGACCCCTCACCCTAACCTTTACTACTATAAAAAGCCAATTCTAATTGAGCTTGGGGACTCTCCGGATATTCCAATACGTTGAACATGCAGAGAGACCGAGTTTGCAAACTTGATTAAAGTAAAGGTTCTTTGCTTTTACATATGGGACTCGGTCTCCTTTGTTGGCTTTTGTGAGGACCCACGGATTTGGGCATAACAGTGCAGTCTTGAGAGTCTGACCCCATGTAGTTTATTTTAGGCAGATTTAAGTACAGTTGGGTGAAAAATTTCCTGGTGGTAATAAGTTAATTCTTCGTGCTCAGTAACTGGTATTGGTTCAAACCATGAGACTCTGACTCCCTAGTTATTTATTTATTTATTTATTTATTTATTTATTTATTTATTTATTTATTTATTTATTTATTTATTTATTATTTATTATGTATACAGTATTCTCAGTATTCTGTCTGCATGTATGCCTGCAGGCCAGAAGAGGGCGCTAGATCTCATTACAGATGGTTGTGAGCCACCATATGGTTGCTGGGAATTGAACTCAGGACCTTTGGAAGAGCAGGCAGTGCTCTTAACCTCTGAGCCATCTCTCCAGCCCCCTAGGAATTTATTTTAGGCATAATTTAGGCACAGCATAATTTGGTAAAAACTTATTCTGCTGATAGTTAACTCAATCTCACGTTCACAACAAAATGTACGTAAATCTCTTTGAGGAACAAAGTAAACTAAATAGAGATTGGGTGTGACTACACTGAAGGGCTTTGTAAAGCCTATAAAGACAAGTCCTCTAGATTGACTGAGAAAAACAAATTTATGATGAGGGTCTGGTGTTGGGAAAGTCTCCAGTCACACAGTAGAACCAGGCTAGAACAGGTCACCAGGCTAGTAAACATGTCAGCTCCCAGCCTTCTGGGTGGATAACAGGCATCACATTCCTTCCCTTGAAGTCACAACCCTGTGTGTTTAGCATGATAGGTTCCGCTAGGGCTTGTCTGTGGGCACAAAGACCCCTGAGCAGAAGCCATGGAGAAATGCTGCTTATTGGCCTGCTCCTCGTGGCTGGTTCAGTCTACTTTCTCATACCACCCAGAACCACCTGCCCAGGAGTGGCACTGCCCACTCAACAGTGGGTTGAGACCTCCCCCTCCTACATCAACCATTAATCAGAAAATGCCCTATAATTTGTCCAGGCAATCTGATGGGTCCGTTTCTCAATGGAGGTTCCTCTTCCCAGAAACATCTAGGTTTGTTGTAAGTTGACAAAAGCCAACCAGCACAGTGTCCTTACAAGAATAATAATCACCAGAGACTCCTGTTTTCCTCTCATCTTGAGAACTCCCTGGGGAAAGGCTAGGACACAGGGAGAAGGTAAGTCTACAAGCAAGGGAGAGAGTACTCACAGAAACCAAATTGACTAGCATCTTGATTATGGATGTCTAGCCTTCAAAAGTATGAGAACGCAACCTGCCCCTGGTATGTGTGTCTGTCCCTTCCTCGTTCCCCCCTGCTCCTAGCCAGGGTTCCCGTATCTAAGCCACACGGAATTCTGGCAAGCAGCCTAAGCAGAAAGACAAATGTCTGAAAGCATCAAAGGTACAGTTTCCAAAGGGTCTGTGGCTAGAACTGTGTTTCAATAAAGCCGTGTTAAGTGTAAACATATGTATGTAGGCATTTAAAAATATTATTCTTAGAATGACTTCAAAGACATCACCAGACTGCCAATAAGGCCCATGACGCAAACCCAAACAAAACACCAGACAAAAACAACCCCCAGCCCCGACCTCTTTCTATGGTGCTGGTATGTCTCTCAACTTATTTTAAACCAAAATTTTTACTAGGGCCCAATATAACCCAAGTCTATAACTTTTAACTATATTAGAATCTATTGTTTGATACAGTCATATGGGGAAGAACATTAAACAGAATCCTCTAAAGTATTTGATTTTACCAGGCATTTATATTGAGTATGAGCTACTAAATAACACGATGTAACCTTATGTATAGACATCATATGCTTAGTTTACATGTGCATGTACCATATTGCTGTAGCATACCATGTAAGTCTTTCAAATGACAGCTAGCATCACAGTACATTTGACAAGGAAATGGAACATTATTACGGATTGGGCAGGGTCAACTTCTGCATAGCGGAGCTGTTGATGTTTGAAATGGAAACAGCCGACACACTTAGTGACAATGTGTAGAGAAGATGGCCAGTAAGGGGCACTAAACTGTTCATGAACGGAGAAGCTGGTTTTTCTCCTGTACCAGGCAGGCACTGTAAAGGGGCGATGGTTTCAAAGGAGGTCTAAGGTAACCAAGCAGCCTTTCTTAGAGACTCCATAGCTAGACCAACTCACAAGTCCATTGGCAGCCAGTGTCTGTCGGTAAGGATGTGGAGAAACTGGAATTCTGATCTTTCGGTGAAAATGTAAAAATGATATAGCCACTTGGGGAGCTACATTCCACAAAATCTTAAATGTAGAAATAGCATATGGTCAAAGGATCTGATTTTCTGGGCATTTAACCAAAAGGACTGATCCAATAGAGAGCTCAGAGAGAAACAACATTCCTTACAATAGTTAGGATGTAGCCCAGCCTAAAAGTAACCACCTGCAGTAATTACAATAGTTAGGCTGTAGCAGAGCCTAAAAGTAACTGCTTAGCATAGCTAGGATGTGGCCTAGCTTAAAAGTAACTGCTTGCAACAGTGACAATAGTTAGGTTGTTGCCTCGCCTGAAAGCAAGTACGTACAATAGTTACAATGGTTAGGTTGTGCCTAGCCTAAGAGTTTGACAAGTGACAGAGATAAGTATATATATCAAAATGCTACTTAGTCTCCTACTAAGGTAGGACATTCTACAAAGTGTAGCAGCACAATTGAATCTTGGGTACCTACTATGTGATATGAAGACACAATTATAAAAAAGACAGCTATGCCACAACTCCATTCATAGGAGGTATTTAAAATAATCAGACTCACAGAGTCAAACATTAGTAGGGACTGGATGCAGGAGAAATGGGGAGCTAGTAATTGCAGTTTCGGCCCAGCAAGATGAACACTCTAGAGGTCTGCTATACACGGTTATGCACATGGTAACGCACAGTTTAAAATTTTGTTATGAATTGATTTCATGCAGTGTTCTTAGAAAACAAAACCCAAAACAACCGCTAAACCCAAACCCAAACAAATAATGCTACATAAAATTCCAAAAACTGAGAAACAAGCAGAGGCCAAGTTTGTGTGACCGTGTAAGTAAAATAGCTCCAGAAACAGGGCGTTGAGAAGGCTCAGTGGGCAGGTGCTGGCCACCAAGCCTGACCACATGAGTTCACGTGCTGGAATGTTCATGGTAGAAGGGCAGGACTGAGACCTGCAAGTTGTTCTTTGACCTCACACATAGGCTGTGGCCCTCGAGCCCCTACACACACACACACACACACACACACACACACACACACACACACTTAAATGAATAAAACAATTGTAAGTAAACATTGGTGGGAATTTCCCTTTGTATTGTATTGGCCAATGGAAATAAATTGCAGAAAACAGGCAATATGTAAGTAATATCTGCTTCCAATTATTCATCCTAATGAAAGGTGGCGAGTGCCAGGTGCCTGGCAGCCCCCATTTAACGCACCTAAAGAAAAGTGGGCAGCCAACTAACTCTGCAAGCACCTGACAGGCTTGTGGGTTTAAGTTGGGACTTACTTTTGATTATATGTAGGATTATTACAAATTTTGGAAGGTACCTGACCATAGAGACAAGACATATTTTTAAATATGTAAATATTCTCATCATTTGGTCCCACGATTCCTTTATGGGATTTTGTTCTCGAGTAATAATTCCAAATGAGGAGAATCTGCGTGAAGATGCGTGCCACAGTATTGCTTTTAATACAGAAAAAAATAGTTTAATAATCAGGAAAGTCATTTGCATACTTCTGCTAGCACTGGACTGCAGAGCCAGCTCAGGGTCAAGAGCACTTGCTGCTCTTCCAGAGGTCTGGAGTTTTGCCCTAGTGCCCAGCTTCAGATTCCTTCTCTGGCCTCAGGGAGCAACTCGCACACATGTGCAGGCATACACTCACAAAGACATATACATAAGAATAAAATCTTTTTAAAAATGCTGTCACTAGGGCTGGAGAGATGGCTCAGCAGTTAAGAGCATTGCCTGCTCTTCCAAAGGTCCTGAGTTCAATTCCCAGCAACTACATGGTGGCTCACAACCATTTGTAATGAGGTCTGGTGCCCTCTTCTGGCCTGCAAGCATACACACACAGAACATTGTATACATAATAATAAATAATTATTTTAAAAAATGCTGTCACTAAAGTAGTGACATTAAGAGTTCTAGAACAGCCAGGACTACATAGAAAGACCCTGTCTCAAGGAAACATAAGACGAAAAATAATGCAAGTAAGAATTTACATTAGGTTTCAAAAGTTGCAAACAGAACCTAGCTATGACTTTCGTGTGTGCATTTGAGCATGGCCAGGGCGGAAGAGCTAGGTCCTTTTCCACTTGACCTTGACTTGAAAGAGGCTGTCACGCAGTTTTCCTCTGCAGGCCAGACTAGCTGGCCACTGAGATTATTCCAGGGTCCTCCTGTCACCGCCTCTCACCTCCCCCAAGGAGCTTTGGGTTTCCTGTTTGGGAATTATTTTATTTGGTCGGCAAAGGTTGAAGGTCCAGTACTTGAGTAACACAAATCCTGCCTTCAGGGAACTTAGGTTTGAGTGGCGGGAGGCAGAAATCGAGATAAACCAGCCAAGCGTCATCACCTAGATGAGCACTCAGAGAATAACTTGGATACTGCACGTGCGTACT
This sequence comes from Microtus ochrogaster, assembly GCF_000317375.1. Taxonomy (NCBI): domain Eukaryota; kingdom Metazoa; phylum Chordata; class Mammalia; order Rodentia; family Cricetidae; genus Microtus; species Microtus ochrogaster. The sequence goes on along the minus strand of NW_004949168.1, from coordinate 802,662 downwards.
CTGCGACTGGAGCTCTTCCTTCTGGAAGGAAGGCGTGGGAATTCAGAGCTCGGCTGTCAATCAGGGCGGGGTCTGGCGGCCAAGGCCGCGGTCCCAACGCCGCCGCGGGCGGGCGGGCGTAGTTTGGGCTCGCGCCTACTAGGTGAAGCGGATCACGTGACCCGAGAGGCGGGAGTTGGTGAACGGAGTTTAACCGGGTGCTCGCCGGACCGTGAGACGGGCGGGGCCGAGAACCAAACAAAGCCAACGTCTCCCGAGCGGCTGGGGGCGGGGCCGGCCAGTCGAGTCGAGCCTGCCGGGGCCCGAGCGCAGGCCTTCCGCCGAGTTGATCTTACGTTTGCTGGTCGCTGTGGGCCGCGCGGTCTGCGGTCGGCCTAAGACGCGCGGTGCAATGGCGACCTTTGTGAGCGAGCTGGAGGCGGCCAAGAAGAACTTGAGCGAGGCGCTGGGGGACAACGTGAAACAGTAAGAGCCGCTGGGACCAGCCTCGGGGTCTGTGCGTGGGTGTGCTTCTGGCCCGGGGCTGCCGTAGTCCCTGAACTCCCTCCCCTCCCGGAGGCCTGAGGCGCGTCGCGGCCGCCACGGCTCCCGACCGGGACTCGAGGCTCTGGAGGATTGTCTCCCGGGCTCGCCGGAGACCAGGGATGCCCGCGTGGGGCGGGAGCTGAGCCTGGATGCCAGGGATCCGGTGGCACTGGGGCGCGCCGGGGCGGAGAGCCGGGAAGGCTTCCTGGAGGCGGAAGCCTGCTGCGCTTCGGGGCCAGCGGGGCTGCTGGTGAGAAGCGCTTTGAGAGCGGGTTGGGAAGGGACACAGATGTCAGGGGAAGCCGGTCACCCAGCACCACAGCATCCACAGGGACGGTAGCCCAGCCGGCCGTGGGATGCCCTTTCCAGCTCTCTATATGGATTATCTGATTCTCCAAAGGGGTGTGAGATCGACACAGTACTACTCGGATTTGATAGACAGGGCACCGACACCCCCAGAGGTTAGTTACTCCGCAGAAGCCAGCTGCTAAGGATGGGACCAAGGCTTCTGGTTCCGGTTGTGGGATGCTTCACGGAGGCTGTAAAGGGACCCTCAGGCATCCAGCCAGACTCTCAGGGGTGACAGCTCCTTAAACTGCAGCCTACCGCATCCCGAGGAAGTGCCTCAATCTTTTGGGGACCGGCAACTCTGTCAAACCCATAGTTCCTGGCGTCCATGCAGAAAAGATTGTTCAGAGACGCAAGTGAACGAGAACTGGGGTCTGCTGATGGAAAGGCTCTCAAGACAGGGCACTCAAGAGCGTAGGTTCAGGCTTCTCACCCGGCCTCCGCTTTAGTAAAAGGCTTTTAAAAAGAATAATTATTACTTGTACATTTTAAGCACCAGAGATAAAAGAGATGCCCAGGAAAGGGTAAGACAAACCTGTATGCATTGCAGCTGGGATGGAGAGGGATCCTGGCAGTCGGGGCCCAGGGAATACTAAGTGCTACAGCTCAGGTGGAGGAGCATTCTGGCAGTCGGGGTAGCAATTTACAGCCCTGCTGTAGGGAAGGTTTCCTCAATGTAACAGCTCTGCTTCTGCAGGAGAGGGCTTCCCCAGCAACGTTGTTACAGCCGGTGCTTGAGTGTAACAACTCTGATCTACTTCTAGGGGAAGGTTTCCCCAGCCAAAGTCTTAAGTTTTTTTTTTCTTTTCTTTACATTTTTGTTTTTCGAGACAGTGTTTCTCTGTAGCTTTGGAGCCTGTCCTTGGAACTAGCTCTTGTAGACCAGACTGGCATGGAACTCACAGAGATCCTTCTGCCTCTGCCTCTGCCTCCCGCGTACTGGGATTAAAGGCGCGTGCTATCGCCGCCCGGCTCCCAGCCAAAGGTTTACAGTTCTGGTCCGCTCTGCTCCTCCTTCTCTGGCCTCCCCAGCGAAGTGGTAACAACTCGGCTTTGTTAGGGTAAGGCTTCCCGAGCGAAAGAGTTACAGCCCCACTACACTCGGTCTCTGCTCCGGGGTAACGAAGGTCTTCACCCAAGCCTCTGTTCTAGAGATTTATTGGGAAGGAAGAACCCTAGAGAGTGGCTGCCTTTTCCAGCGTGGAAGAGGAGGAGCAGCAAACGGAACAGGTGCAGGGCTTATATAGGGCTTCTTAGGGGCGGTGTTTTCCCGAGGAGAAGAGGGATTGCTTAGTTTTCCCTGCTCAGGACTTGGTTAGTTGGTCAGGGGCAGAGATGGCTGATTTCAGGGCCATACTGTGTTTCTTTCACGGGCCTTTTTTTGGGGGGGGGGGGGAGGGGGATGGGGCATGTTTCCTTCATTGGCTCTGATTTTAAAAACTGTTTCTTTGGCACTGGTTTCAGGGTCTGGGTTCAGGGTTAAAGCATTTTTGCTGGCTCAGGTCTCAGAACCAGGGTGTGTTCTTTTACTGGCTCTGGTTTCAGGGTTCTTTGGCTAACTTTTTTCCCTACAATACCCAGGTGTGGGCATAGGCTTCTCAATGGAGAGTCACAGCTATCTTAGCAAATGCATTTTGGTGGCTGTCTTTTTTTTGGGGGGGGGTATAATTTTCTTTTCCTCTTTGCTGGTGAGTCACATGGGCTTATATCTGATAAAGAAAAAAAAAACAGGAGCCATTAAGGTTGCACAAGGGATTCCTGTTGGGATGACTAGAAAAATGGCAGGCTTGCAGCTGGAAGGGAGAGGAGGGTCTTAGGCAGGTGTTGTGTTGGAGGCTTTGGTTTCAGCCAGCGAGGGGTTTTGAGCTGACTGGGGCAAGGGGCTCTTTTGTTCTCAGTCTGATCATCCTGCCTTGAGACCTTGACACCAACCTCCACGGGCAGCCAAGTAGTATCATGGAAGGACCCTGAGGTGCAGGGAGGAAATTAAATTAAAAAGTTACTTTAGTAGGTATAAAGGACAGCTTTTTGCCCTCATTAGAGTGGCTTTATGCTTTTGTAATACCGAGTGGTAAAACCTAGGCTTCAAAAGGCCTCCAGGAGAACCATCTCTTTTTCTGTACACAGTGTGTGCTCATAAGGTTCTCGCAGTGAGGGGTCTTTCATGGCTTGGGTATGATTAGCTTTAACTTTGGTTCGCTGCTGTGTCTTCCAGGAACACACATGCATTGGTGACACAGTAAATTCAGGGTTGACAGGAATGTTTTGTAAGTTAGCAGTACTCCCGGTCCATTTGTACAGACCAAAGCTCACTGTGATGTCAAATATGGTGCTGAGTCTAAACTTCATTGATGTGCAATGGGAAATCCACAGGTCTTTGTGCCGGGCGTTAATGATGCAGTATGGAATTGTATGGCATTCTTCTTTCTTTTGAAAAACTGCCTCTTGGTTAAGCTTGTTTTACGAGCACGTTTCCTCCTCCTAAGCATTTGCTGTGCATTGTACATTGTGACCATTTAGATGTGATCCTGGGTATGGGTGAATGAAGCATATCCAGAGTGCAGGGATGGGAACCGTTTACTGTTAGCCAGAGGTCCAGATGTTTAAAACCAAGTCCTTTCTGCTTCTCATATTCAGGGATATTTTCTTTTTGGTGAGGTGTTTAGAAACTCAGTTTTTCTGCCGATTCGATTAAAATGTGAGCTCATTTGAAGGGAAGCATGGTACCCAGAATGGTAATAAGTACAGGTGCCCCCCCCCCCATTAAAAGTGCACATTTAGGAATGAAGCTGCCATGCAACTTCTGGAGGGCAGCTTTGAAAAGGTGACTCCAGAGAAGGGAAGGCACAGCTGTGCCTGTTGTGAGTCAGCCCCGGGCCCACACCAGCCTCCTTTTAGGGAGAAAGGATGTTTCTTGTTGGTCTTCTGCATCTTGGGTGTGTCCATTTGCTAAGCCTGCTGTGACAAAATGCCACGGGCTTGTTGCGTAGACCACAGAAATTAATTTTCTCACGGCGCTGGAGGTTGCAAATCCAAGGCCAGGATGCTGAAGGGGAGGGTTTCTTCTGAGACTTCTGCAGCCTCTCTGCAGGACTTTGGAGTGTCTTCCCCCTTTCACAGTGCTGACTAGATTAGAAGGTGATTAGCAATCACCTTCATGGGCTCATCCTAACTCAGTTACATCTTTATAAAGGCTTCGGCCTGGGCCTGGGGCTTCCCCAGAGGAACTCTGGGAGTCTTTCCACAGCTCGCCATTGACACTGGTTTATAAACTTCTTTCTTGGGAATTGGAGCAGCTAGAGTGACCCCGGGGACAGAGGCAAAAGCCTGTGGTTTTAGTGTTATTTCTCCATCTGCAGATACTGGGCCAACTTGAAGCTGTGGTTCAAGCAGAAGATCAGCAAGGAAGAGTTCGACCTTGAAGCCCACAGACTCCTCACACAGGACAACGGTAGTCCTTCATTTCTCCAAGTTTCTCCAGACTTACAATAAGTACTTTTGTTTTTGATGTGTGTAAGGTAATCTTAACAATATTAGTTTTAAAAGTTAACTGTAAAGAATGGTAGAGAGTGGGGGAGCATGAAAGTATTTATAAGCTAGGCTGGAGTTTTTCTTACGTTGAAAGCACTCTGACTTGTGACAACCTTCCTTTTTTCCAGTCCACTCTCACAATGATTTCCTCTTGGCCATCCTCACGCGTTGTCAGATTTTGGTTTCTACACCAGGTAAGGGAGTGGGAATGTTTCCAGTGTGGCTCACTTGGCAAAGCCGGGCAGCCCTGGGACTTAGCTTCCTTCACGAGACACCACTCAGGTTCGCAAAGGAAATGTTCTCAAATTCCCCAAATTATCTTTACAGATGACTTCCCCACATTTATGACTTTTATTCCTCACTCAGCTTGTTACATTCGAGATGACGTAGTGAGAGGGTGGACTCAGGATCCCTTCAGGAAATGAAGGTGGGGGAGGGGGTGGCCAGGAGCTGAGCTCAGAGCAGAGCAGCACGGGGAAAGTTCAGTGCTTATTTGGCACAGTGTTGGCAAAGACTAAGTGTGACCGGTCATAGGTAGAAATTGGGCTTCTAAGGTGACATCAATTGTTTATGCACTTGTCCTTCAGCCAGCTGTAGTAAGGCAAAGGTTAAGTAAGTGCTTGAAAGCTTCACTTGTGATAAAGCTGTCTTAGACCTTGTTAAAAACCGAGGATCTCAGTAGTCCTCATTGTCCGCTATGTTCCGTGAGTCTGGTTTTATCCCAGGCTTTTTTAGACCCAGGCCAGCTGGCCTTGGTGAGTTCCCCATAGAACATCCCCATTGTCTCAGTGTGTGGGTGCACCTCTCGCTGTCCTGAGTTTCTTGCTCGTGCTCTCTCTCCTTCTGCTCCTGATTTGGACCTTGAGATTTCAGTCCGGTGCTCCAATGTGGGTCTCTCATGGGTTTTTGATCCCACTGCACGTACTAGCTTTGTGGGAGCCTAGGCAGTTTGGATGCTCACCTTACTGGACCTGGATGGAGGTGGGTGGTCCTTGGATTTTCCACAGGGCAGGGAACCCTGATCACTCTTTGGGCTGACGAGGGAGGGGGACTTGAGCGGGGGAGGGGGAGGGAAATGGGAGGCGATGGCGGGGGGAGGAGGCAGAAATCTTTAATAAATAATTTTAAAAAAATTGAAAAAAAAAAAACAAAACCGAGGATCATGGGCACTTGCTGCCTCTGTGGATTAAGTCAACTTTTTTTTTTGGTCAAGCAAAGTGTGAGTCTAACTATCTTAAAAGTCAGCCAGGAAATGGCTGGTGTTTTGTATTATCCCTTAAGAGTTTTTGCTTTTATTGCTTTTACTTATGTGTTTGTGTGCAAAGTGAATATAGTTAGAAGTGGCACGTCCCCTTGGAGCTGGAGTTCTGGGCAGTTGTGAGTCACCCAGGTCTTCTGCAGGAGTAGTACATGCTTTTGACTGCCAAATCAGCGCTCCAGCCCCTGTATCATACCTCTTTATCATTAGAACTAACTTGGATTATTTGTTACGGTCTAACCATCTAATTCTCTTAGAGAAGCTGTGGATGTTGAGGATAGTGGATAGTGGTTGTTCTTCTGAAAGGTCAGCGCTGGAGACAGGGTGGCTCCCCAACCCTTTCCCACACGGTCACCACACATACTCCGTGGTTCTGTTTAACTTAAATAGAAGTGGACTTTAGCCAGATTTTTTTTTTATGTATGTCTAAAGTTGGATCATAATGATAATCTCCTGTGCCTGAACGGAAGAGCCAACCTTGTGAGGACCGGCTCTTTCTTGGTAGACATGTTGAGAGTGCCACACTCCCAGCAGACAAGTGCAGTGGGCAGAGATAATACAGGCTGGTGGAAGCAAGGAATGAACTCAAGATTGGATTTTGTCACCAGTATAAGTGATACTTGATGATTATTAGCTTTTACACTTACAAAATAGATACAGGAACAAGAAAAACAGGTGAAAGTATATGTAAAGTAGTACATTTCCTAGTGAAAATGGCATTAATAAGCATATACTTGGCTGATTAATTAAATAAAAACTCAGTATTCTTGAATATATATTGATTATACAATTTTAATAATATACATTAAGTTAGATAACTTAATCTTCACAGCCACTCTTCAGGGCATTGTTAGCTTCTTTAATAGGTACAAAAATAGGCATCAGAACAGAACAAAAATTTAAAACTTTACCCAAGGCTCTGTCTATTTACATGGTAGCCTTGGCTTAAAGCTGGTCTTCAGTGCTGTGGGAACCCCCTTTCTCTGGGCCATCTTTTTCCCTTTGTGTCCTTACCCTGCTCGCCACCTACATAGCAGCTTCTCCATGTCCCTGCAGTCAGCACTTCCTGCCGGCACCTAGGATTCAGTTTTAACTGCAGGAGTAGGTTTCTTTGGGAAATCATTCAACTGTAGAACCCAGATTATACCCCCCCTCCACCAAGTTTTAATAACCATCCCTCCAAAAACAAAATAGAACAAAGCAAAAACTCTAACCCATTAAAATGGTACTTACTGAGGGTGGGGCTGCTCATTGGTTAAGAGCGCTGGCTGCTCTTGCAGAGTAGCAAGCAGTCTAGTTCCCAGCACCCAGTGGAGCTCACAACCATCTGTAACTCCAGTTTCAGGAGATCTGACACCCTCCCCTGGGCTCTGAGGGTACTGGGCATATTTGTGATACATACGTGAACATGCAGGTAAACATTCATACTCATAAAATAAAAATAAATAAATCTTAAAAGCATGGTATATCCCGTTACTACAATTACGAGTATTTCTTTTCTTATTCAAGGTTTGGTGGTGAGGCTTGAGAAATGGCTTGGTGGTTAAAAACACATACTACTCTTGGAGAGGACCCAAGTTTCATTCCCAGCACCCATGTCAGATGGCTTACAGCTAGCTTCCTGTAACTACAGTTCCAGGGAATCCAAAGCCCCCAGCCTCCTCAGGCACCTATAGTCATGTGTACATCTCGCTCCCACCCCCCAGAGACACAAATACATATTAAAGAAAAATTTTAAAAACTGTTTTGGAGGAGTACTTTGAAATTACTATTTTGGAGGCATTTTTTCCAAGTGTAAAACACACTCTCACACATACACACATGCATACATACACACATGTACATAACACACACATGTACATTAAACACTGTTCATAGCTCTGAGAAAGTCAGCACAGACAGTTGGTAAAGGCTGCTCCTGACTAGATGCTGCATCCCAGTGCATCCCCTGCTGTGCTCTGTTCTTATGGGGAGTCGTCCATTGTCCCTCGTTGTTGCTCACACCTGTCTCTGGTCTGTCAGCTTCAGTGTCTGTCTCTTTACTACATTACCCTTGTGCTTTGAGTGTTCCTCAGCTTCTCTGGGCTTTCTGCTTAATATACTCCCGAATGTAGCGGCTTTGTAACATTTTCTTGTTTGATGGATACATGTGTTCTCAGACTTTACTGGAGATACCCCATGCATATGGGTCAGTCCTTTTACTTTCTGTCTAGAATATCTGCTCTGATTTTTAGCTGATTTGTTTTTGTTTTTAACTCATGTGCTATTGTTTGGATGTGGTTTGCTCTTCATGGGTTAAGTATTGGGATCTTACATTTCAGTGTGTGGACGGTAGTGAGGTGGTGGGAAGTTCTTAGGCACTGGAATAGCCATCTTCAGAAGCAAGATGAGATGAATGTATCTTGTACTCCTGATTATTTGTGTTTTTCTCTTTGGATGAATAATTTTGCTACATGAACTCCTGAGTTTCTTTTTGGGGAGATGGAATAGTATGCCAAAGTTTGGCTGTGCAGCCCAGGCTGGTCTTGAACTTGGAATCTTTCTCCTTTTCAAGTGCTGGGATCATGTGCCACCATGCCAGTTACTGCTGCTCTTGGGAGAGTAATCAGGTTGTTATAAGAACAAGCCAGATCCCTGATTATATCTTTTTGACTTTCCTACCCCTCAAAAATCTTAAGTATGTTTCTTCCATTGGCGAATATTCCACAGTACCAAATATGATCAAGTGTCTACTCGGTGCTATCCATGTGGAGATTTTGCTATAGAGTGAGCCGACAGAGCCAGCTGCTAGGAAGGGGTATATGCTGAAAGCATTGGTCTAGGAAACTGGCGTCCATACTGCCTACCTTAGCAGGTACCAGACATGCTGAGTATGGCTTGAGAAATTGTCGTCATTGTCGTCCCCCTGCCAGCTCATCTTCATGTTGTGTACCTGTTCTGTACCATCCCGTGCTTGTAAGTGAGCAGAGTTGCTTTGTCGGCATGGGAACTGCATCTGCACAGAAACCTGCACGTGGTTTCGTGCTTCATTGCTGTCTTCATAGTACAAGGAGTTCTACATTTTAAAAATGATTATTTTTATTGTTTGAGAATTTCATACTGCATATGATATATTTTGATTAAATCTACCCCCATGTTTTTATTTCATACTGATCTAGTCCATGGGAGTGAGGAAATGCACGCATGTGGGTAATTTTTGAACATAGACCTTGTGTTAATAGTGACGTTTAGGCTTTCCAAGCCCTCCTTACTTCTGTGGGTCTATGTTAAGCTGCCTCTGCCTATCCTTGCAGACTCACAGCCTCACTGGCTAAGCTTTGTAAGACCTCGTTAGTCCACCTTGGGACTTGTTGAGACTTCATTTCTTTATTTCTTGTGGGTCGCCTTCCTTTACTTTTGGTTTTAGTCAGGTTTTGAAAAAGAGATATATAAATGTGTTCAGTTCACCAGCTTGGACTACAGCCCTCTAAAACATTAATTAAAAATAAAGGACTGAGCGACGGAAGCAGAAGGACCTGAATTTGGTCCTCTTGAATCCATGTCAAAGGCAGGCGTTGCAGCATCTGCCTATAATCATCTGCCTGTAATCTCCATCGGGAAGGCAAGGAAGGGAAGAGCTTGCTGGCTAGCTAGTTCAGCCAACATCTAGCTCTAGGTTCCGTGAGAGATCCCACCATGATAAATAAAGTGGAGAAGAGATTGAGGAAAATACTGGACATTCCCTCTGGCCTCTGAGTGCATGCACACAAACGCCCAAGCACACACACATGCTTGAACACATTAAAAGAAAGTTTTGCTTTTCTCAAAAATATAGTTAGAAAACAATGTGATATGGGATTTGTCATTTTATATAAAGAGAAGATTAAGATTTGAGCTTCATTATTTAAATTTTCATTACCCAAATGGGCCATGCTTTTAATCTCCAAATGAAGAAAAAAATGGTTGTTGTGATTTTTTTTTTCACTCTGGCTATTGTCTTTTACACTGTGACTCTTATTTTTTTGTCTTGTAGAGGGTGCTGGATCTTTGCCCTGGACAGGGGGCTCTGCAGCCAAGCCTGGAAAACCCAAGGGCAAGAAAAAGCTTTCTTCTGTCCGTCAAAAATTTGATGTAGGTCATTCTTCAATAAGGTCCTGGCAGCTACAGTTATCAGTACTAGTGTGATAAAGCAGCTATGGCATTGGGGGTAGGGGCAGGGTTGATGAGACAGGGTTTCTCTGTGTAGACCTGGCTGTCCTGGAACTCAGAGATCTGCCGGCTACTGCCTCCTAAGTTCTGGGACTAAATGCACCACCACGCCTGGCTAAGTAGCTGTGATTTTAAATATTACCAGTGGAGTTGAAGAAAAAAGATTGTAAATACATTTTTGAAATGCTTTCTTGTCAGTGTTTACAGTATGTCATTAGCATGGCAGAGTTTCCAGTGATTGGAAGCTGGGCTTGTGTTCTCTCATCATTCGAGGCTCAGAGCAAAGGCATCTGGGAGCTTCTGGTAGGCTTCTGTTGAAATCTAGCTCCACTCTGAGCCCTTAGAGATCTACTGTATAGAGACTGTGAGGCATTTGGCTATAAAATTTGTAAACCTTTGAAATGTATGTTCTTAGGTAGGAAGGGAAGTTTTCCAAAAGTTTCTCATCCTAGGCTTGCCAGGATGCCTTATGTCAGTAACACTATTCAGCCTGGGGTCTTCCTGTCTCCAGAGGCTTACCTGGGTTGAAATGTGTTGGCTCTGTCACAGCTTTATACTTAGGAAATGGAAAAATGCTGGTATTGTTTTTATAATATATACATGGAAACTGTCTCCACTGCAAAAGCAAAAGTACCAGGAACAAGTCTCCCAGTGATGGTAGAGTATATGTATTTCACAGGGACACTGAAGTGTTGACAAGTGAACAAAGGTTAGGCTGTGTGTTAGGAATGCAAGCAGACAGTTACAATAAAGAGCTGCATCTGTCCCATAGCATTAGCTCGGAGTATTTGTCAGAGTTATCATTTGGTTTGTTAGGTTTTGCAAATCCTCACTGAAGCATCAATTATATGTCTATACTTTCAGAATCTAGTTACAATTAAACTTCTGTGATTCTCTGAATACAGTTCTGTGTCGTCTCTTCCGATTGTTATTTTTAGCATAAGGCCACCCATTTTGTCATCACCAAGGTACTGAATATAACAGTGGCTATGGGCGTGGAGATACACAGCTGTATGCAATCCCAGCTTTCTGGAGGCTGAGGCCTGTCTAGGGTATTAAGTATAGAAAGACTGTTTCAAAAAAGCCAAAGAAGAGTCTGATGTGTATACAGCCATTGCTTTCTTGACTCACTGTGTAATGGTTTGCATTTACAATCATTTGTATGTGATTTATTTTTTGTAACTTTGGTTTGAGCCTAGCCTTTCATGACTGAGCCATTTCTCCAGCCCACGATTCACTTTTTACTTTGAAGATTTTAATACCCTGTGGTGTAGTTTTGGTGGGCTTGCTTTGTAGGTCCTTGTTTCCGGTAGACGGGTGTTTTCTGTTTGTCCTGTTACTTGCTATTGAAGTAAATAATTTTGAGTCTCCTTATTCAGCATAGATTCCAGCCTCAGAACCCCCTCTCTGGAGCTCAGCAGTTTGTGGCAAAGGATCCCCAGGATGATGATGACTTGAAACTCTGTTCACACACGATGATGCTTCCCACACGGGGTCAGCTTGAAGGGAGGATGATCGTGACAGCCTATGAGCACGGGCTGGACAACGTCACTGAAGAAGCCGTTTCTGCTGTCGTCTATGCTGTGGAGGTGGGTTTGCTGGTGGTAATGATTTTTATAAGATGTATGTGTTTTAAAATGATACCGATAGGAAGGAACTGAATGCCACTCAGTTTCATATCTGTCGTCATTAAGAGAAACACGTCATACTTCGCAACCGAAGAATTACCTTTAGTTGACAGAGGTTTTCCAGAAAGATTCCTTGCAGCATCCGTACTTTTGCTTTTCTCTTTTTAAATTTGTTTTGTCGACACACAACAGTTTTTAAGCAAAAACAGAAATCAGAAATTCTAGCGGTTCAAGTCACTTGTGTTTGAGGTAGTGCTGCATTGAAAGAGTGGGCATTTGAACAGTGGATTGTTTGACCCACTATTTCTTTATCACTTAGTATTCGACAAAATGTACATTGCACTGATTCCAGACAGTACTCAAGTACTATAGGTAATTTTCTGGGTCTCATTTTCCTCATAGTCATTTCTGAGATAATATTTACACTAGAAACATTGAATAAGTTCTATATGAAAACCTGTATTAAATTGCAAAAGGATGTCTTGATAGCAGAAGCCGTACTGGTATAAGTGAAATGCTGAGTCTGCTCCTGGCTCCCCGTGCTAACATATGCTGGAAGGGTCCTATTTTCATGCTCCCCAACTAGCTCTAATGCACTTGGTTCTTCTATTTGTTTGTTTGTTTGAGACAGGGTTTCTCTGAACAACAGGTCTGGTTGCCCTGGAACTCTCCCTGTAGACCAGGCTGCCCTTGAACTCACGGAGATCCACCTGCCTCTGCCTCCTGAGTGTTGGGATTGAAGAAGACATGTGCCACTACTCCCTGCTACTTGGCTCTTCTAGAGGTGATGAGAATTGATAGATACGTACAGTATTCTCTGTTTGTAGAGCTTTTGAGAGCAAAAGATTTTGGTAACCAGTGAATACCAGATCTTAAAACTTTTGTCTCATTTTAAGTCAAATTCAAAGTTAAAGCCTTAGAAAAATTACTTTACCAAAAAATCTTTTCTGAGAAGCATCCACTTAATGCATGTGGAGCGGTAGAGAGTGCTCACCTCGCACAGGAAGCCCCATGTGATGCTCAATGTCAGCACTGCAGCCTGTGAAATAAAACCCACCGCAAAGAAAAGCACTGCATGGGGAGCAGCCTCTTTAAAGAAGCAAAGTGAAGCTAGCACACCCTTCCCTCCCCCATGCATTGGCCTGGGCTCTTTTTCATGAGCGTTTGTTGTTCTACATCACCAAATGTAAGGACTGTTTGGAATGGAAGGACCGCTTGGCAATGGACGTCTTATAGTTTGTTTTTGAGCAGCTATTGCTATTTTCTTTTGTTTTTCAGAATCATCTCAAAGATATACTGACATCAGTTGTATCGAGAAGGAAAGCTTACCGGGTACGAGATGGCCATTTTAAATACGCCTTTGGTAGTAACGTGACCCCACAACCATACCTGAAGAATAGTGTGGTGGCTTATAACAACTTGGTTGAAGGGTGAGTGGCTTCTTACTCTTGTAGTGATCCTTTGCTGCTTGGTCACTGACCTTATGTGAGAGGCCACAGTAAAGAACTGGTTATTGTGTTTCTGCGAGATTTGACATCAGTGTAGTTATTCTTAAGTTGCATACGTTATAGTGAATTATTTTAGTACCCTTTTAAAACCAGAAGCGATTGTTTGATTGTCTCTCTCTGAGTGGGATGGAGTAGTCCCTCGGGTAGTGTTTCCTGATGGTGGCCTCTGCCTGGTGAGGGGTGGCCTGCTCATGGCCTAAAGCTGGGTTTCTGATGCTGGGAAGAGGACGAAAAGTGGTGGATGTTTGTTGTCCATGTCTGACGCTCATGGCTGTAGCTCAGTCGTGGTCTGCACGCTTGTCTGCTTGTTCTCAGCAGAATGACCTCTGTCCACCATCCACTCGGCCTCCAGGGCCACCTTCAGTTCTCAGCCACCCGTTTATGAGTTGGTTCGGGTTATCTCTTTTTTTTTTTTTTTTTTTGGTTTTTCGAGACAGGGTTTCTCTGTGGTTTTGGAGCCTGTCCTGGAACTATCTCTTGTAAACCAGGCTGGTCTCGAACTCACAGAGATCCGCCTGCCTCTGCCTCCCGAGTGCTGGGATTAAAGGCATGTGCCCCCACTGCCCGGCTAGGTTTGGGTTATCTTTATCCCACAACATTTAGTGTTAGTTTTAACCTTTTGGAAAAGAGCTCGCAGCGGTTTTCTTTGTGGTTACTGCAGTGGCTATACATCTCCAGAGACTGGCTTTCGTCTGTCTTGTGATCTGGCTAGTGGCTGACAGGAGGACAGAAGTGACAGTAAACCAAGGTCAAAGAAGGCATTGAAGGCTAGGAGTGCTGGCAGGAGCAGCAGTGGTGAGATAATAGAGGACAGATACTGACTGCAGGGGAGCTGGCAGCACATGGAGAGGGGACGCTGTGGCCATCCCAAGGCTGTAGAGACATGGTGATGAATGAATGTCATTTCAAATTAGGGTTCCCTGTTTAGGTTTCCATCTGTGGTGACATACCTATTTGGAATTGTTTCATATTTAAGTCATCCTCTCAGGAAAAATGAAAAAAAAAGTGGTTCCTTGTAGTGAGGTGTGCTGGGAGTTGGCGCTGACGGCTTTGCCCTGAAGCCCTCCCTTCCTGTCCCAGTTCCAGAAGCTGTTGCTCCAACAGAGCTGCTCCCATCTGCTGCTCTAAGCCACAGCTGCTGCCCCACTCTTTGCTTTGCCTCCTTGTATATCCCTGGCAACTGTGTATTACCTCATCTGTACAGATGTAAAGCCAGGCTGACTTCTCGGCTTGTCTTCTATTTGGCCTGTTTTGGGAAGTTAGCAAGATCTGGGTGGCGTTTTCCCCATACTCCCATTTTGCCTGCTACTTTTAAGCTTGTTATCAGTATGATTTGCCTTCTCCATAATTGAGTTTCATATTCCTTCAGTTATACTGCTTTTGTTGTTGTTGTTTATATGCATGTTTTGTTTTATTTTTCCAAACTAGAAACTCTTGAGGGGAAACAAGCAGTTTGGTTCAGTACCCTGAGCTAAGTTAATCTATTAGTATTGTGGGAAGCGGGAGTAAATATGGCTGCACTATACTGTTTACTCCTGATACATGGGACCCTTTAGAAATTAAGATCATGGAGTCTATTTATATAGTGGTGGGTTTTTGCTTAATTAAAGATATTCAGAATGAGGTGTGTTCCAGAGAGCCTCTCTATTCTTGGTTTCACTTATCTCTGATCTAGGGACTGAAAATATTTCTTTAAAAACTTCTTTTCTAGCCCTCCAGCCTTTTCTGCTCCCTGCGCCAGTCAGAATCCAGCTTCTCAGCCACACCCTGACGATGCTGAACAGCAGGCGGCGTTCCTGTTAGCATGCTCTGGGGACACTCTACCTGCGTCCTTGCCTCCAGTGAACATGTACGACCTTTTTGAAGCTCTGCAGGTATTTCTTGGCTCCTGAAATTTTCCCTTTTACCTAGATTTATCGACACATTACTGACTAATGACTCTACCAAGATGCTAGCTTTCCCACTTTACTTGTTTTTATGCTCTATAGTAGAAACCTCATTTCAAAATCCCAACCCTGTAGTCCTCCTAAATTATCTCTCATCCTTTACCTTACTAAAACAAATATCTCATTCCCATAGTCCTTTTTTTTTTAATTTTAAAATTTAAATTGCCATGTGTGTGTGCACGTGGGTGCAAAGTGTCATGGCTTGTGTGTGGTCAGAGGACAGCTTTGTGGGTCATTTCTTTCCTTCTGCCTTTGCTGGACTTACCTTCTCCCTGCTGAGTGACCCCCAGAACCATCTAGTTTTGTTATCTGATGAGGGATTCACTATGTTCTGATTTAAAGTTTATAGGGTACCTCAGTCATGAGAAGTTTTTAAAAATATAGTTTATACTTTTGAATGCTGGGAAAATAAGTCTATTGAAGTGTAATAGAAACGGTGATTTTGAACTCTCAGGTGCACAGGGAAGTCATTCCTACACATACTGTGTATGCACTTAACATCGAGAGGATCGTCATGAAACTCTGGCACCCCAGTCACGAAGAGCTACAACAAGACAAAGTCCACCGCCAGCGCTTGGCAGCCAAAGAAGGACTTTTGCTCTGCTAAATCAGGGATGGAAGATTTAGGACCATCACTAAATTAATTGGTTGCTGAAAATTGCAAGCTTTTGACTCCACATTTCAAAACTGAAGTGTATAATGTGTGTATGACCTTTCCTATGGAAATGTGACACTGACTGCATTTTGTGTTGCTACTGTGAAGCTATTAATAGATGCCTGACTGATGATGACCTGGGTGTCTGTGTCCCCAGGTATAGGAGCAGCCATTCTTCTGTACCTGAATAGGGAGATTGAGGCAACTGAGGTGTAGTGTCTGGTCTATGGTAAGGTAGGTGACATGCTAAAATAAAGATGCTGTTTGTAGCACAGTCCCTATGGTTAGGAGGGCTGCATGTTCAGTGATGTATGTGTTGTATCTGACAGTGAAAAAAATCTACTTTCCCTGAAGAACTATACTCTGCATATTGGTGGAATAACCTAATGTTAGTCAGAATCTCCGTTAGTGACTAGTTAGCAGCTAGAGAAGTTTCCAGGCAACCCACTGTTTTCACCCCAGAGAACAGGATTTGCATTTGTGGTGGTTTTTGTTGTTGTTGTTAGTTTTTTTCCCTTTTAATACTCTAGTCCAATTCTTAGAATGCAGTTATCCTTGTAATTCAGTTGTTTTAGCTTTAGTGTGTCTAAAGGCTGGTGGACAAGCCTGTTAACCCTTTAGAAATGTTTTCATGAAATCTTACAAACTGCTGATTTTCATATTTCTACAAAATGTTTTACTCTTTCAAGTGGTACTATGATCTTACATTTGACAGTGTTACTGGTAACCAACTTGTTTTAAAGCGATGTTACTTTTCATTCATGTAGTATTGATGGATAAATTAGACATACAGATGGGTTATCAGAGACCTAAGCAGTAGATACATGTATTTTTGTGTGTTCCTATATCTGGATCTGTGGATTTGATTTTGTATTTTAAATGTGACAAATAAACATTTTGGGAGATTTCGGTTTATTCAAATAAGCAGATATGTACTATATAATCTTATACTGGTTTTTTGAGACATGCTCTGTAGATCAGGCTAGCCTTGATCCACCTGCCTCTGCCTCCCAAGTGCTCAAGTTAAAAGCTGTGCCACCACTGCCCAGGCAGGTAAGGAATATTATCTTTCATAGAAACAGGAAAAGTCCAGTCATATGATATCTTGGTTCAAACTTTAAAAGAATATTAGGCATCCGACAAGGCAGGTTCCCATTAAGGTATGCATTTAGTGGTATGTGGCCTAAGATTAAAAAAAAAAAAAATCAACAGCTTAAGTTGTTCTTGGTACAAACCTTTTCGAGTGTTAGGTGGGTGATACTCAAGAACTTTTAGGGGTTGAAAGGGTTTGAAGTGATAGGTACACACATAGTGGTCTTGTTTTGAACTGCTGCTATGTGAAGGGCTCATGCTGCCTAGTGGGTGGTGTGTGTGTCTGGAATGGAGGATTCCAAAGGGTTCTGTGTAGCAGAGGAGGTTCTAAGCTGTAGACTGTTCACTGTGTTAGGCCCTGGCCTTCACTTAGTCACTAACCAGTGGGACCACAAACTCCAGAATCAATGCAATGATTTTACCTTATTTTGAGGTCTACACTCACATCTGTCTTCCATGCCAGTTGTCAAGGGATTTTCTGAAGTGGGGGATAGACTTGGCGGTAAGGCAAGGACATAAGAATAATTAGGATATTCAAGAGTTTCTACAAAAGATTGCAAACTGTGTTCCACCAAAGGCTGGCTCCTTTTGATACCTCTGCCAGTCACAAGTCTATGTGCAGTCTCCTATAATTAAGAAATTTTGAACATATATTGTCAAGGATCACTTAGGAAAAATCCTTGGAAGAAGCAAGCTGTTAGAAACGGAGTAGTTATCTCTACCTTGAGGTTTGCAGTCGTGTTTAGCCACAGTGTGACTTCTACAAGTCTGCCTTGCTTGCTTGTGGATCAGGCACACATAGTAGCACTCCAGCACTGCTGTCACCCCTGCTGTGACTGAGTCCACCCAACACTCCATTGCCTAATAGCACAGTAAAGGCCCGTGAATGATGCTCTCACTTGAGAAATTTATGAAAAATGGCGATTTCTGTCCATCAACTTGTTAGCACATTTTGACTCATCTGTAACTTTTATGGATATCCTTCTTAACACTAAGACATGACTTATTGAGGAAACCTATCCAAACCCCTCCAACTTTTAAGAACTAGTTTTTTTGTTTTTTTTTTTTTTATTTTCGAGATAGGGTTTCTCTGTGGCTTTGGAGCCTGTCCTGGAACTAGCGCTATAGACCAGGCTGGTCTCGAACTCACAGAGATCCGCCTGCCTCTACCTCCCAAGTGCTGGGATTAAAGGCGTGCGCCACCATCGCCCGGCCTTAAGAACTAGTTTTAAACCCCATATTCCCCTAAAAAAAAAAAATGCCTGTAACACAGTACATCCCATGAGGCCTTTGCTTCAAAGGTGTAATACAGTCCTACCAAATCTGATGAATCAAGTATAGGCAATAGATTAAAATTTAACTTTTGACAAAACCACCAGAGCCTATTGTCTTTGTTATCAAAGTTTATTACTGGGATCAGCTCCTATTTAGTGGAGAGTAGCAGTCTCAGTGTGCTATGGTAATTTTCTGGTTAACTGTTATTCTGCTAAACAGCTGTACTGGGGCTGTTCAGCATAGATCGTCTTCAGCCAGTGAAGGAGAACTCCCAGAAGACCCTGGCAGCAGAACCATCACTCTAGGAAAGTTCCAGTGCTATGCAACCTGTAAGGCATCTCAGCTGATGGGATTTTCTACTTTGTTAAGATACCTGGCTTCTATGTGGAAAGCCCAAGATGGCATCCTTTAAGCTCCCAAGCAAGAGAAAGAAAGTCGGGAAAGAGGACAGGGAAGGGGGGAAAACCTGATGGGATGGAGAGTAACAGCTGTCATGTGGGGATGACAGGGCAGCACAGGCAGCCAATCAGAAACAATTAAGATGTCTGTTCATTCGGATCTTAGAAGTCATTCTCATGTGTTTGGAACTCTGACAAACTGGTTAAAACAGATCAGAAAAGTGGACAGCAAACAGGTAAATGCGCACCTGAGCAGAAACTGGTAAAGATGCCATGCACAGTGGACAGTGTCCACACGAGCTGAATGGAAGAGGAAAAGTGGTTACAGCAACCTGTTGGGCAGATGGAGTATTTTGAATGACAGATCTAGCAACGGCTTTGTCTATGAAGTTCTGGTAGAATTTTTGTAGCATAGATAGCTTTGAAGGAATGTTTTTCTTAACAGTTGACTTACACAAGAATGCAAACTACTATTGTGGAAAAAGTCAATGACTCATATCTATTTTTGTGAAGTCTGAAAGCAGCTGTGGCTCAAGGCCCAATCCCTCCCATGCCCTTTAGATTAAAATATTAAAGAAATTAACCAAGTATGAGTCAGTGGGCCTCGTTCTGTGTAGACAGCAGATGATTTAGAGACTTCTGCAAGCAGCCTGAAGAGCAAAGGCTCATATACCAAGGGTTGCCTCAATAGTTCGGAAAGTAGAGTCATCAACCCTAAAAAGGTCTAGCTGCCGACCAGATTAGGAAGGTAAGTCTAACAGCATCATTTATTTTAAACTCTCATCTTCCATACTAACCTAGGTTACCTCTAGAAAAGCCATCTTCCGGCACCAAGCCAGTGTTTCAATTTTGTGGTTAATAATCTCATTCCCTCAGTGACATGTGTAAGAACAGCAGTACAGCAGTGATGGCTTTCTACCAGAGCTTTTCTGTAGTCTTGACCTGTGTGGAGTCAGGCTCTAATGGAGCGTCTGCAAAGGTTTATACTTGAGGTTTCTGCTCCAAAGAAGAGACACGAGAGCTGTGGTGACGTGGCGCATCTTGGTGATGAACATTCTCTTCTCCAGGAAATATCTTTGTCCATTTGTGTTTACAGGCTTCTATAATGAGCAGAGGAGACAGCTCCCAAATGAGGAACGGGACAGAATGTTGTTCTAAGCTTGTTGGCTGACACCAGATGGGATAGGGTGGGTGGGGTTGTCTTGAAATGAGATGCTCAGGCTGCTGTCCAGACCTGAGATGTTCAGAGCCTATTGCCCCTTTCGGGCCCTCTGCAGCCATCTTCTTACAAGTGCTTTTTTTCTTCCAGGTGCTTCTATCAGTTTCATTTGCTGGAAAACAAGAGAACCTAAGTATGAATTAGCTTAGATTCCTGGATATTTCCTAACTTTAAAATATAGCATTCTATTCCATGACAGGTTGTTTTAATGCCCGTTGTGTATCCCTATTTCCATCACTCCCTGATGGCATCTGGAGGAGCAGAAACTCATGCTGACTGGGCTGAGTACCTGTGTGCACAGCTGTGGTTTAGCATCGTTTCCTGCCCTCTCCTCTTCCAGGACAGGTTCTGATTGTGTTCCTCGAGCGGTACATTGCTTAGAAAATTACAAATGTTTTCTAACAGAGGGGAAAAGCAAAAATGAGAAAAGACAAAACAACTACAACTACAGCTGCCAGTGGGGGCAGCAGAGTGAGCAGTGGGGAAGGAGCCTGACTCAACAGGACTTTACAGAGTGGGGGCAGCAGGAGCCCGACTCAACAGGACTTTACACAGAGTGGGGGCAGCAGGAGGAGCCCGACTCAACAGGACTTTACACAGAGTGGGGGCAGCAGGAGCCTGACTCAACAGGACTTTACACAGAGTGGGGGCAGCAGAGTGAGCAGTGGGGAAGGAGCCTGACTCAACAGGACTTTACAGAGTGGGGGCAGCAGGAGGAGCCTGACTCAACAGGACTTTACAGAGTGGGGGCAGCAGGAGCCTGACTCCATAGGACTTTACAGAGTGGGGGCATGGGAAGATAGATCTCAGTTATCTTGAATGTAGTTTTATAACTGCTCTACCCTAGGTTTAGGGCTCTGTGTTGAGGGTAGGATGTCAGAGCAGGAAGGAGGTGTATGCCACTAAGAGCCTGTGCTTGGGTGGAGATTTCCATTAGGATTTCAGTTGGATGGTGGGTGGGCAAGTAAAATGTACACTAATAAAAATGTCTTCTTTTTCTTTTTTATAAAGGGAAGGTATGTTAAGATAAGTTTTAGATCTCCTGTTGACGGGCCACTTTCCTTTCCAGAGGCTGTAGGTGGAAAATGAGAATGGGTGGTGTCTGCGCTTCCCATGTGTCCCCTATTCTGGTATTCTCCCGCTCACTCAAGGTGTATAGGGCTGTGTGGGCTTTCCAGGTAGGCATGCCTGGCTCCCATCCCTGCTTTCTTCCTAAGTCGCTCCTCTTCTGCTTCCCCCTTGATCACCTGATGACCTTAGGGCCTTAAACTTCACTCACTATAGTACTATTTCTAAAGATCAATTTTCAAATAAATTTATTTTTGTGTGTTATGTGTGAGACTGCACAAAGATGTGTACCATATGCATGCAGGTACAGGCAGAGGCCAGAAGAGGGCACTGTATTCCTTGGAACTGGAATTCCCCTGGTTGTGAGCTGTCATGTGGGTGCTGGGAACTGAACTCTAGTCTTCTGCAAGAACGAACAGTAAGCACTCTTAACTGCTGAGCCATCTCTCGAGCCCAAAGATTTATTTTTAATTATATATACTGTGTTTCTGTGTAGAAATGAGCATGTGACTACAGGTGCGTAGCAGGTTAAGAGGTTCCCTGGGTCTCCTGATGCTGGAGTCACAGGTGATTGTGAGCTGCATGATAAAGGTGCTGGGAACCAAACTCTGGTTCTTTGCAAGGGCAGCACATTCTCTTCACCACTGAGCCAGCTCTGCAGCACTTTCAAGACTGAATTAACACTTTTCAGACATCTGTTGACAATAGGAACTGACTGTAATGGTTCACACCAGCTAAGTTCCATGAGACTAAGATGATGTTTTAAAACTCTCAACATTCCCTAGAGGAAAGCAAACAATACATATTATTATCTCCCTGGTGGGCATGGGATGATCACCCCAGGACACAGAACTGAGGCTCAGAGGCACTAAAGCAGGCTCCACTCTCTCCCTGGGTCATGGTCCCACAGATCAGCAACAAGCAGTGCAACTATGTTAAGTAATGCAAGCACACAGACCAGCCATAAAAGTTCAGAATTTTTAAGAGAAGAAAGTTATCTTCCCAGACAAACTTTGTGAATGGAAGGAACACTATTGGACCAAGTAACTTTCTGCAGTAGAACTGCTCTCATGTTTAGTGTTCCGGCAGCTCCTTGTTCCCCTTACCCACTAGAGAGGTGTTCCTGGATCCAGGCCCCAGAACAAATACCAAAGAGAGAATGTTGATGACCTGTTGTCTACACTGTGGCATGGCAGGCTTTTTTTGAACAGAACTGGAAAAGAGAGACTCGTGACCAAAAAAAGGGTGAGTGCTAGACATGACCGGGGCATCAGTGATGGTGAGATCTGCTGGCCAGTTACCTCAACTCTTTCCTCAGTGGACTGCCACACTTTCAGGATCACATTCTTTTGGTGGTTCTCTGGAGAGCTCACTATCAATTTCCCACAGAACGTCATCTTCCTCCTCTAAGTTGCTGGAGATGTGGCACTTTCTGAACCCCTGGACAATTGATTCACTTGAGATGCTGTTCCATGCCATCATGACCCACTCCAGGAAGAGGCCCAGCGGTGGCTTCTTAGCATTTCCAGTGGGGCTCAGTGCCAGGTTCCCCGCCAGAAGCCAGTTGTAATACTGGGCCCGGACACTGTCATTCAGAGGCTTGTAGACCACCATATCCAACACCTGCAGCTGTGACGTCAGACCACCTGGGATGATCACCATGTCTGTGTTCATGCTTTCCATGGAACTCTTTACCGAGTCGGTGGCATGACACCGGAAGCCATTCAGGATCAACATCCCTCGTTGTTTGGGCACAGCTCCAGTCCTCCGTTTCCACACAACTTCCAACCAGTCTTGCATCAAGTCCTCAGTCATCCACCCATAGCGGTGGCAGCGGATTTCCATGCCACTGGGGAACTTCCCAGGGGGAATATATGTTCCCCTCAAAATGACGTATGGGGGTAACTTCCTCCCATCAGCCAAGACACCCAGCATGGCTGTGATCTTCAATTTCTCCCTACCTGGTGTCTTGACCAGGACAGGCTTTTCACCCTGATTGTCTACAGTCACTCTAGAGGGCAC
Source organism: Microtus ochrogaster (assembly GCF_000317375.1). Lineage (NCBI taxonomy): Eukaryota > Metazoa > Chordata > Mammalia > Rodentia > Cricetidae > Microtus > Microtus ochrogaster. The sequence continues at coordinate 780,001 of NW_004949168.1, read as the reverse complement.
TTCTAAGCAAATGGGGGTCTCATCTGCATTGCCCATCTGTGCTACTTCATAGTCATGCGTCCGGCGCAGAGCCAGCACGCTCTGCTGGTAAGTGATGAGCTTCTCAGTCAGGTCCTCGGCCAGGTGCTGGGGAACCGGCACTTTATGCCTCAGAGAGAGGTCATACCTTCTCATCATTCTTCTACACCAGCCCAGACTTGCCTTGAATCCTTTCTCTGGAATGTTCATTTCCTGGGCAATTTCAAGAGCTTTCAACTGCATTGCTTCCCTGGTAATGGGGTCCCCTTTGGCCTGCATATATCTGACATACTCGGCAACACGCTGGTCCACCAGAGCAAACCTTCCATTCTTAGGGCCTCGGAATGCCCGCCGCATGGCATGGGCATTTTGGAGCTGTGGCTTCACTTTTCGCCAGTCTCGAACATTTTTTTCCAATACCCCAAACTGCTTGGCAGCCTGACAGTTGTTGGTGCTTTCAGCATACTCCACCACCATCAATTTGAACCCAGCATCGTAGCTGCGGCGCATGCCCCTACTGAACTGAAACCTGCTAGCCAAGTCATCAGCTGAGAGGTCACACCCTGGGAAGCCCAGGGCCATGTAGAAGGGGTACCCCTCACTCCATTCAGGCAGCTCAGCGATGTCCCGAGGCAGATGCCAAAAGCTGTTGAATTGCTGAGGTTGAGGGAAAGGGGAGGTGGCAGTCACTGGGCTTGCCCAATGTGGAGTGTTAAAGTCGGATTCTTCATTTTCTAGAAGATAAATAAGAAGGGCAAAAATAATGCCATGTTTAATCTGGCACTCATAAAAGTGAACCAAAAGTTTAACAAATAACCCAGACTAAGTCCTTATCTATGTCCCATTAGCATGGGCTAACCAAATCTTATTTTCACAGTACTTGAGCAAAGAGACCATAGATGCTATGAAATATAGCACAGCCACCAAGCTATGAAGTGACGAGAGAACTTTCAGTGGGAACTGAATACAGGTACTAAACCTGGAGCAAATAATATCAGGACCACGTTTGGATGAAAACAATGTTTATGTGTGGGCCTGGTGGTGTAGACCTGTAATCCCAGCTATTTGGGAGGCAAAGGCAGGAGGAGGATTCTCAAGATCAATGCCACACTGTCTCAAAATATAAAGGAAACAAAAAGACAGCTGGGGCCAGAGCTTGCTTATCAGGCTCCATCCCCACTCACACCAGTATCACCCACTGCTAATGTGGATGGGAGCCAAATGTCTCCATATCCCTACCTAATACCACAAATATCTGGACGCACCATGCGCTGACTCACAGCCCTGCAACTGAACTGAACCAAATCAAAATAAAGCAACAAAAACAGACCTACAGCAAAACCCAAGTTAGCAAAATGAAGCCTATACTGCAGACGCCTGGCTCCTGTACAGCACAGATGGAACTGGTTCATCGTACATTTCCATGTGGAAGGTAGTCACAGGAAACGGTTTATCGTGATTACCGTATCTTCCAAAACATAATGTATTATTAAAAACAGCTATCACATGCCATTCATTAAGAGGCATTCTCAACTGTAACATTAGTAAAACAAAAGAAAAACATGTTGTGGAATCAGTGAAATACAGCATTTTAAATCCATCGCAAAGAAAAGCAAATATATTTTGGTAGTCTCAAAATTATGATACATATGCACACACAAATGTGTGTATAAGTATGTGGGTGTGTGTGGGTGCACTAATACACATACTTTTCCCCCTTCTTTTGAGGTTGTCTCATGTAGCTCAGGCTAAGAATGACCTTGAACTTCAGATCCTCCTGCTTCTACCTTCCAAGTGTTGGGACTAAATATATTTTTCCAACAAAATAACTATCCAAATGTGTACTACAGCTCTTACTGGCTTTCCTACCCAGAATGGAACAGGAAGCCTAGAGTAACTAAATCTAGCAGTGTGCTTTGTCCCTCCTCTCATTATGCCTAATTTGCAGAGGCACATGGCATGCTGACAAAGCAGCCATGCTCTCTGGTGTGGACCAAATGCTGTGTCAGCCTCAGGTCACTTCATCCATGCACCATGTGCACATCAAGGTGGAAACTCACAACCAGTAATGAGGAACTGGAGGCCCAGGAGACAGGTCACCAAGTCCATACAGTGCTAAAAAGGGATCTTTGTATTCCAAAGCATACACACAACATTTGTGCCTCACTCCTAAATACACTACAGAATACACACTGAAACCAAAAACCTGGCTTGTTTCCCTTGGGTGTATGCTGAACTGGTTCACGCAGTACCAGCAAAGGTTACTCCCTGGAGCTGCCAGTCATCAGAATTAGGATATTCCTCTTCTCTTTCCAATCGACTAACCACGTCTGGCTTAGGGAATGGGAATTCTGTTCACAGGAAATAAAGCAGGGAAATAACTGTGTATTATGGAGTAAGGAACACCCTCACCCCCACTGAAGAAGACAGGAGCAGAGCTGGGTGATCCTTAGAAACACAAAGGATGGAAAGCACAGTCTAGGCATTCCTGGACCTCTGCTAATGGGAGCTGGTACTGGCAACAGCAAAGTACACTGACTAGCAGGGAGGGTGGGTGGATACAGTCGTTGAAACAATCAACATTTTGGAACCCAACTGATCAAAACTGGGAAATTCTTCCAAATGCTTATACTCTGAGAAGAGGGGTGATGCCACTCTGTGTGTTAGGGGGAGTACTCTTCGGTGCACCCTCAAGTGTCTGAGGACAGCAAAGCTTTCCTTCCCAAGGATACAGTCCTAGATCCATGATGACATTTTGAAGGCTACACTTTTTTTTTATGGTTTTTTAAGTAACGAAAACACTTGGGCCAAAAGAGGACTGTTTTAAGAGCTAATGCAAGGTTTCAAATAGAAAGGCGCCATCTGTATGTCCTGCCCAAATCAAAACCAGGGAATGAAGCTGGCACAGCACGGGAGGAGAGTCCCATTCAGATGAGGAGACTAGATGCAACAGAGAAGACAGAGACAATGATACAGATCTCTGGGTCCAGAGCTTCCCAGAGACAAAGGAAAACAAAGCATTACCCAGGGACAGGACAATCTCATAATTCATCCTCATGACTTCCCGGTAGAGGGCTTTTTGTTGCTCTGTCAAAACTTCCCACTCCTCATCCGAAAAATATACGGCCACCTCATCAAATAGGACTGGTACCTGGAACATGAACAATACTTTCTCAATGATTAGCATGTACAGGCACAGATGTTCACATCTGATAGGCTGTGTCAGACAAGTGGGTACAAGGAAGCCTTCACTCTCACAGGTCAGGGCTCTCACCCAGGGGGAATGGTCTATTCTCACTGCTCTTGGGGACAGGTACGTGTGAGACCTCCTGTGTCCCACCACCACAGCAGCTGCCATCATCAGGGTGGGGGACTCTGGGCATCGTCTCCTCAGAGACTGCATGAGATCTGCTCACAGTTCACCTGGGACTCCAAAGTCAAGACTCAGCCATGCCCTGAATAAATATCCCCATAAAGCTGTCCATCTCATCTTACAACTCTCTATCTCCTAGCCAGAGACGCTACACCGAACAGGATTACTGCTCTCCATGGCATCTCTGAGGATCACACAGACTCTCCTCTTCTGAACGAGGCAACACTCTACACCAATGCTGTCCCAAGGAGAGTCATCTGGAGAAGGCACCTTACTAGGCCCTTCCAATCTAGGAGCAAAAGTAGCAAAGAAGGGCTAATTCGGGCCTCACGTACAGAATGAGATCCCAGCAAAATGGTAGGTAGGCTTTTATGCAAGACTAGGATGCCTGCTCCCTCCCCGATTCTTCCATCTCTTTTTCTGGGTCCCAGAAGGAGGGCAAGCCTTCCTAGCTAAAGGCCAGCAACCAAAACCTCTTACTTTTCCAACTGATTTGCTTTCTTTTCTATTGCATTTTCTTTTGGGGTCATTAGAAATCCTACTCCAAAGCTCATATCTCATGTTAAGAAATCATCAATGAACTTATTTCTGGCATTCTCTCCTTCAAACTTATTTCTCAAAGCTCTATCTTGGGGCTGGGTGATCATATTGTTTCTCCTTAGCTTAGAAAAAAAAAAATCAAGTGTATATGGGGCTAGCGGCCTCTTCAAGATCAAGTTGTCTGTCAGTCACTCACACACTATGGCCTTTCTTCCCTTGTCAACTAGACCCACTTACTACTGTTACCACCAAACTCTCTTCTATATGCAAACACTTGCTGGGAAGGGCCCTATAACTGCTTCTTGATCTCTCCCAATAATCTCACAACAGAGCAAAGATTTCCAGTTTAGTAAGGGCCGTGGGGATGGGCTCAAGGGATCCTCATTTCTAGGCAAAAGACACACAGTCAATAGTGGCAAGGTTGAGACGCGGGCCCAGCACTGTGTGAGTCCAAGGCTCTCACTAGAGAGGAGAAAGCTTTGTCCCAAAGGACTCTCCATCCATCTTACACCTGTATTAACTGCTCATTGTTCCCTGGTGCCTATCTATCTCTGCCCACTATCCCCCTGGGCCCTTGAGGTCCTCTTCTTTCACACCCACCCATCTTCCAAGACCGAGCGCAGGCACACCATTCCCCAGGCTGTACACGCACCTGCACAGCACCTTGATGTCCTGCTTGCAAATTTCTGGCTTGTCACACTGTGCCTTTGTTTCACTTCTCTGCTCATCACTTAAATCTAACTTTGCTGAAAACAGCGTGCAATTACTTTGTTTCCCTAAGCCGAAGATGCTTCCGATAGCCCAGTGGTTCTCAATCTTCCTAACGCTATAATCCTTTAATAATAGTTCCTCATGCTGTGGTTACTCCAAGCCATAAAATTATTTCATTTTTGCTACTTCAAGAACTTTAATTTTGCTACTGTTATGAACTGTAAATATCTGATATGCAGTACATTTGACCCCCAGAGGTATCACGATCCACAGACTGAGAACTACTTCTATAGCTAGTATGCATATACTATATATTGCTGAATGAGTTATTGAGGCAAACATATTACCTCTGAATTTCTCTTCTCTTGTCATACTTGGAACTGTTTTAAAAATTAAAATTTTGTCAATAAACCAAGTCAGCTCTTTGGAGTAAAACTGAACAAAACTTCTTCACATGTGGAACAGCAGGAGATAAGAATGGTGTGGTTCCTAGGCTTTCCTCAGACGTCCTCAATCTGAAAACCAGGCAGCTCAGACAATTTCCAGTCTACTCTATTCCTATTACCCACGATTTTAAACAACTCTCTCTTTGGTCTTTTCACTCCCTTACAAGTTCTAGATCTAGGCCATAACTATTTATAATCTCCTTCTGTTCACTGACAGAAGAATGCAGGCCTAGTTACACCAATCCCTGCAGAGCGGGTAACACATTCTAGACCCGGATAAATGTTGACTAGAGCTGGTGTGGAGACCCATCTTCTAATTAGCACATGGTTAAAGTATCTTCAACCAAGTCCAAAACAAGCACCCAACGTACAATAGAGAGGCCTAGAAGTCTCCCCAGAGCCCTGTGAAGTTGGGGCAAGACTTTGGGTCCTGCTATGCAGGTCATTTATTTGCTCAAGTGCAGCACAAGGTAAGCAGCGCTGGCTGCAGTTCACACTTCAGTCATCCCCCTTGGCCTAACAGTAAGAACCTGCAATTCCTGTCCTTCCTCTCTCACATGATTAAGGACTCATCAAAGGAGTGCTCTCCAGCTTGTGTGCACTATCTTGCTCTTCTGGGAAGCTGGAGTCCCAATCCTTATCTCCGAGGGTAACTGTTCTGTAAAGCACTTTCCTATTTGAGGCTTACTAGAGAGGCAGCACCTGAGAGGAGCTGGAACCACTGTATCAACGGAGCCCTGCGAGGTTAGGCACTGCCCAGGGTATTTCCAATCACGTAAACATATTATCTCTTTGAATTATTAAAATAAGCTACGGATATGGGGACTGCTACTGCTTCCTTATGGCTAAGGAAGCAGTGGCTAAGTAGCTTAGCTGAATTCATACAGCTAGAGTGTGATTCCAAAGCCAGTATTGTCTCAACAGGATACTCTGGCCTTACCAAGGTGACTAGTATGTAATCCTTCCCAACTCTGCTCTATAGAGGCCTATTCCTGTAGACTGATGGGTTTAAGATTCATTCCTCAGGTACTCAGGCCAGCTTTAACTACCCAGCACAGCACATCATGTCCCATCCCCCGACTTTACCTTTTCACACTGCCTGTTTAGGTTCCAGCTTCAGGGTGTCTCCTAGCTCCACCCACAGCCTCTCTTCCATGCCTCTGACCATGCTGTTCTCTTGCCCTCTACTCATCCCACTCATTATAAGGCTCAGTTGAAAGTATATTTATTCTACTTGAAATTGTCTTTCTACTTCCATTCTATTACAGAGCATACTTACATGTGAGTACTTCTTATGAACCATATTAATTATTAAAAAAATGATTTAAAATAGATTCTATTTTCTCTTCTCCTAATGTGCTAGATCAGAGTCTCAACCATATGCTACTGACATTTTGGACTATCCAGTTCCTCTCGGTATGTGCAGGGTACCTTCAACTGCACTGCAGATGTATAGGGAGATCCTTGGCTCAAACCAAGGATGCAATAAAGGCCTCACACCCCAACGTCTACTTTGGGTCACAACAACTAAAATTACCTCCACATACTGCTAAATGTTCCAGAGTGGGGAGGGGCAAAACTGTCCCCTGCTTAAGACTAGGCTTTCTCTAAGAAGCACATTGTCAGGCCTGAGTGAGAATCCTGAGCTGCCCTAGGCTGCTTCTTTTCCTTATGAGACTGGGGGCTGCAGGAAGGCAGGGATTTGTCTTAATGCTGTGCAGTGGCTGTGAATGGACAACTGACTTCCTGGAGCTTCCAAATGCCCAAACCCGAGCCCACCTCTCAAGCTGCCAGGCCCCCTCCTCCAGCCTCCAGCTACTCTGCTTACTTCTTTCCTGGGCAAGGCCCGCTTTTCTCATTTCAACACAATCTCTACTTTGACTACACCCGCTTTCCATACTGCTCCAGCCTCTTTAGATATTCTGGGTTGCTCGATTTAACCTTAGAATCCAGGGTTTCTGCTGCTTTGAGGTCAGAACTAGGGAAGACAGGGTGACAAACGCTAGTGGGTAAAAGGTAGCACAGCTTCAGATTAGTGAGCCCAGAGCCTGGCGATGCCCGGCAGTTTACACACAGACGCGCTCCGCTGGTAGGGCTGCGGCTCAGGAAGCCAGTGGACACAGGGATCTGGGCAGTAAAGCAGGTATCTTTTGGTACCTGAGGTCCTGTAGGAAGGGTGGACTAGGTAATTTGGAAGAAGGGTTTTTCTAGTTTTTTGCCTGCAGTTCTGTGTTCTATGATGAAAGGCTTCCCTTTTATTGGGCACAAAGGACATTATGTATTGATGATATTGATGTTTATATAGAATATAAAACTAAGCAATATCCATTTATTACTTACTAAAAATATTTACAACTCGTGCTTAGTTTCCAGGCCTCCAGTAACTACTGTTAGCAAACACATGTATTAGATACGGTCTCACACTTGTACATTCCCTGGAGCTTAGCATTTCCACTAATACCTGGGGGACACACAGCACTCAGCGACCGGAGTCTTAAAGGTATTTGGTGCCTACAATATCTATGATGCTATTAAGTCATGCACAAGGGAAATGTGTGAATGACAAAGTGTCAGGCAGACAAGGTCTTAGTTTCTGAGACCTGAAATCAGCCTCGGTGCCGGAGGCCCCGTTCCCATCACCACTCCTCCCTCCACCATTCACACTGCCTTTTGAAGCCACAGGGTTTTTTTTCCTCAGGAATGCAAACAGGAGTCTGGGCTACTTTTACTTCCCACATCTGCCCCAGGAGGAGACCTAAGGCAAACCTGGCTCCCAGGCTGGATTCCCACACCCTCTTACTTACCCACGAGCCTCTGGAACCAATCAGTACTTTCTGCATATCTATGGGTGGGCCATCCTCCAATCCCTGGATCCGAACAGCCTCCTCTTGCTCTTCTTTCAGAGTCCTGTCTTGAGGGTAGGCTGGAGACTCCATCTCTGTGCGCAAGATTTAGCAGACAAGCCAGGTGTCAGTGTGAACTCTCAGACCAAGAGGGTAGTTAAGGCGCACACAAACCGGCAAAGCACTGTCTGCTTCCAGCTAGAAGACAGGGATTCAGGGAAAGCGGCTATTTCATCATTATTAGAGGGGCTGTGGGCAGATAATATATTTGGCTAGCTTCAAATACTTAAAGCTTTCTGTGGTTCGGGAAGCCAGACTAGTTATTCCAAACCATTTGTGCAGAAGGACAGAAGTGAGAGCAGCGGACGGGCAAGGAGAGGTTTCAACAGTGCACTGACAGGCCTAAGCTTCCCATTGCCAGTACCAACTGAACCCGGAACCGGGGACAGACGAGAGCGGTGCTGATCTGCTACCAGGCCAGAGTCTGAGTCTAGACAGGACGTTTGACTAGTCAGCACAAAAACTTATCACCTGGATTTTCCAGATTCACAGGCACTGTCTACAGGCCAGTCCAGAAATTTAACAGTCTTTCTTCCTTAAAGGACCCCCCAAAGCCAAGTCCGTGACAGGGAGGGGGGTGTGCCTGGGGGGCGAAGGCCAACCCAGACCTGGCAGGACTCCTCGCCTCTGGGTCGCAAATTCTCTGTACTCGAAGCTTCCTTAGGCCGGTACAAAGAGCTTCCCCTTAAAAGACTGCCGACAACTGCTGGGTGTGTAGGGAGTGTGCATCTCGTGCGTCCCATCTTCCGGGACTTTCGAAGCCAAGATCTTTCCGGAGTTCGGAGTCAGCGTCTCCAATGTTTCCGGAGGCGGGAGGCGGCCTGGGGAGGCAGGAATGCCCGTGAGGTCCCGGGAGCCTGGGCCTGAAGTTGGCCGCGGCCTGCACCCAGCGGCTGGGCGGGAGGTGGGAGGGGCCGGCGCGAAGGTGCCCGCCGCCGCCGTCGCTCCTGCTCACTCCAGCCATCTTGCCCGACCCTTCTCCCGCCGCCGCAGCACACGCTCCCAGCTCGGGTGCCTCGTGCACCTGCGGGGCGGCGACACCCCGCACCGCCCACCTCCCCGGCCGGCCCGCAACAAAGGCGGCGGCGGCGGCGGCGACAGCTGCCATCTGCGGCCCCCGCCCGGCCGCGGCCCAGCTTCCCCCAGACACCAGTCCCGAGGAGAGGCCGCCCCAGCCCCGCGTCCTGCGCGCACTCACCCCGGCCGAACGGGCGGTGTCGCCGCCGAGGGCGACAGGGGCTGCGGCCCAGCACTCACCGCGCCACCGGCTCCGCCGCTCCAGCCGCCCCAGCGCGGCCCCACGCGACCGTGCGAGGACACGTGGTGGGAGGGGAGGGGAGGGCGGGACCGAGGATGTTAGGGGGCGGGGCGTGGGCGATGACGTCAGCGGGCCTCGGCGGTGCTTCCGGTGACCTCGGCGCTGCCAGCCGACCTGGATCTCTCGGGAGCAGAGCGGTCTTCCGGTTGGCTCGATCGTCGCCGCTGAGGTGGGCGTTTGCTCTGCCGGACACCGGTGACCGCTCGGCACAGGCGTCCAGGAATAATGCACTGTGACCCTAGCCCACCGAGGTGCCCAGAACTCTGTTCCTGGCATACCAGAGACGCTATTGACCATTAACTCCCAAGCATGTAATCCCCTGGACGAAGCAGCGGTGTACAAGTTCTTTCGAGTTGTTTGCCTACAACTCTGGAGAATATAGCAACAATTGAAAGACCCTGGTGCTGGGGAGACTCTCACTCAAGTCTCGGGATAACACGACCCCCCCCCCCAGTAACTCATGAGAGACCGTCCTTGCTGCAATCACACGAAGATTGATTGATTGATTGATTGATTGATTGATTTATTTATTTATTTATTTATTTATTTATTTATTTATTTTGGTTTTTCAAGACAGGGTTTCTCTGTGGCTTTGGAGCCTGTCCTGGAACTAGCTCTGTAGACCAGGCTGGTCTCGAACTCACAGCGATCCGCCTGCCTCCCGAGTGCTGGGATTAAAGGCGTGCGCCACCACTGCCCAGCTTCACGAGGCTTTAATTGATGAGACAAGACTCACGAGGCTTTAATTGATGAGACAAGACGGGAACCAGTGCACTGGGGCCGAGACTCACAACCCACGCAGGGGAAGAGTTCGACCCCGAGTGACCAGACCGGGAGAAGGAGTTTTTAAGGGAAGAAACCACAGTCCAGTAATCCAAAAGGGTCATAGAAAATTCCGAAAATCCAGTGTTGGTCACAAGGGGGCAACTCCCTGCCTCTCAGGACCACTCCCAAGGTCATAATCAGCTAGTTCCTAAAACACAGTACAATGACAATCACAAGGGGGAAACTCCCTGTTTCTCAAGATTATAATCTAACTTTATCTTCAGCTAGTTCCTGAAACACAGTCACTAAACTGGCTAATGGTAGATTCCTGATTCTTCTCTTCCTGGTTAGATTTGTGGCTATTTAATTCCTGCTGGGGTGGGGGGGGACCTGGATTTATCCAGGTCTTTCACAATGTTCCAAGAGACCCCGCAACCCTCATTATTCTAGAAGATTCTCCGGTTAGATTTATGTTGGGAGCTTGGTAGCTTGTTTAAAAAAACAAAACAAAACCCCCTGTTGATACTTATGAAACCCCTAGGAGAGACTGAGTTCTACTTGGGGGCTGATTCATAGCTGAGAGGAAGGGCTGTGGATGTGAGGGAATGGAAAAGTACCAAGAGGAATTATCAGAGGTTAAGGGATTCTTGCTAAACTCACTGAACAGGATTCTTGTTGAAAGCAGGCCAGGGTGATCAGATATCAAGGGTGCTAAACTGACCGAGGGGGTTTCTAGCTAAAAACTAGGCTGGGCAAGCCGAAGATGGGGCAGGCACCAAGGCAGAGAGGCCTCTCCCAGGAGAGGACTCAAGCCTAACTGATCAAAGAAATAACCTTTTTTAAAAAAAAAAAAAAAAAGATTTATTTTATTTTAAATTAAATGTGCGTGGTACATATTTATGCCTGAAGGGATAAACAGAATACCCTTGGAGTTGAAGTTAACAGTTTGTGATGAAGCCCCCTGAAGGAGATGCTAGGAACCAAACTCTGATCCAGAGCAGCGCGCTCAGCCCGTGAGCTGTCTCCACAGCCCCAAGGGAAGCTTTCTTTATATATTTTAAATGCATTGCTTATGCACATGATGTGTGTGTAAGCACAAATTCCATGGCATAGATGTGCTGTGCTTTTAACACATAAAGTACAGTACCATGGATACAGCTTTGAAATGTTACCGCTGGCAAGAGGGGAGAAGTCTTAATCATTGGATAGAAATTACAGAATTGAGAGCAGAGGTTAGAAATTCCTTGCTGTTGTCTTAATGGACAGCTTTTTTGATGTGTAAATTTAATCTTTTAGAAGCAGGAGTGACAGCTTAACTTGATTGCTATTCTCATTTTAGCTTTTCTGAGAGAAAGGGCAGTTTCCAGTGGAAAAGCAAGACAGATGTCAGGAAGAGACAAGGATACTGGGTCATTGTTGGCACTTCAACTTCCTTAAAAAATGAATGTGCGTTCTGATGTAAGAAAAGAAAAAGCAATACTAAGTTCTAGTCTTCAAGAGCTCCGATATTATTTAAGTATCTGTAAGAAGAGGCTCTTCAATGACCTATTTGAATCTTTTAAATTTTTATCAAAAAGATTTATTTATGTGTGTGAGTGTTTGCATGTATGTCTTAGTTTGTTCTCTATTGCTGTGATAAAACACCATGACCAAAAACATCTTGGGGAGGAAAGGGTTTATTTCAGCTTAACTGTGGTAGTTCATCATGAAGGCAAGTCGGGGGCAGGAACTCAAGGCAGAAACTGGGAGGCAGGAACTGAAGCAGAGACCAGGAAGTAGTGCTGCTTATTAGTTGGTTCCCCAATGTCGGGGCCGAATTACACCCATATTCCACATTGTCTGGCGGTCAGAGAATCTGAGCAATTTACAAGGCACAATTAGCACCTTCCACCCAGGAGGGGGATCTCCTGGCTCTTCTGAAGCAAAGCAAACAGGACACCACCTCAATAGGTGCCAGGATATGCTAATGACATTCTGTTCCTTCTATTGTAAATTAGGAGGTCACCTGGGGAAGAGGTGTTTTCAGTCTACACAACAAAATAGGCTTAGGCAAGACGTGACCTGTGACCTAAATCATCCCCTCTCTGCCACTACTTAGGAAACAATGCTAATGAAGTTTGTGTTACCTTCCCCTCAGTTTACCTTGATATAAAAGCTGTTTGAAAAATAAATGTGTGGAGCCAGGCGAAGGTGGCACACGCCTTTAATCCCAGCACTCGGGAGGCAGAGGCAGGAGGATCTCTGTGAGTTCGAGGCCAGCCTGGTCTACAAGAGCTAGTTCCAGGACAGGCTCCAAAAACCACAGAGAAACCCTGTCTCGAAAAAAAAAAAAGTGAGTGGATTTCAGGATTTGAATGATCACTGAAAGTCCCTCCCAATACTGCTGTATGGATTGTGTCTTCATTCCCATGCCTCCATTCTGGTATGAGAAATGTTTTATGTTGGGGCTGGACCCCAACACCCCAAAGCTTCCTCAGACCACTTTCTTATACCACCCAGAATTACCTCCCAGAGACGGCATCACCCAGTAGAGTAGGTCCTCCCATGTCAATCATTAATCAAGAAAATGACCCACAAAATTACCTATAAGCCAATCTGGAGAAGGCAATTCCTCAATTGACATTTCTTCTTCCCAGATATATCTAGTTGACAGAAACAATCAGCACAATGTATTTATGCACACTACATGCCTATGGAGGGCTGAAGAAGACATTGGATCCCCTGGAACTCTAGTAACAGATGGTTTGTGAACCACCATGTGAGTCCTGGGAACTGAACCCAGCTAGGTCCTCTGCAAACAATAAGTACTTAGCTGGGCAGTGGTGGCGCATGCCTTCAATCCCAGTACTTGGGAGGCAGAGACAGGCAGATCTCTGCGAGTTTGAGGCCAGCCTGGTCTACAAGAATTAGTTCCAGGACAGGCTCCAAAGCTACAGAGAAACCTTGTCTCAAAAAACTTCATCTGAATGGGGAGAGACTGAAACCAACCTCTCTGTCTTCAGTGATTTGACAGATGGATTTCTGCTAGTAGTTGCTCTACATATCAGCAGAATGCCTATGTGACCAATGTAATGAATCTTTAGTGGTGCTGCTGGTCTGATTTCTTTCTTGCTCCTATTGAATTATAGCAGCACCACACCATAAGATTCCAAAAGGCAGGGCTAGACAGATGGCTCAGTACTTAAGAGTAAATATGAAGACAGGTAACAAGCTGGACATAGTTCTGGCCAGCACAGAGGTGAGTGCAAACAGGAAGGCCATTGAGGCTTGCAGCCTGTCAGCCTCTAGGGAGAATTAGGACACACACACACACACACACACACACACACACACACACACAGAGTTCAAGATCTAGAGAGAGACTCCACCTTAAAAAGAGTGAGGTAGAGAGTGGTTGAGGCAGACATTGGACCTCCTTCTCTACACCCAACTTCCACAAATTTTCCAAAGCTTCGAATCCCACACAATACTTACTTTTAACTGTCTCTGAAGAGCATGCCTTTCTGACCTTGTTCACTGGAGACCCCATCGTCTTCAGATCAGCATGGCTTCTGTCATACTTCCTCTTCTCTGGTACTTTGGCAGATTGAACTAATGATTCTGTCCTTTGTGTACCTGTGGTCCCGTTACACACTGTGCCATTGCTGAGGTGTCGTGTGCCAAATGAACTCCAGTGCCCCATTCACTGGACATGGCCATGTGATGCACGCTGGCAAATAGAATGTGAGTAGAAAGAACCCCGTGTGACTCCTGAGCAGAAGATCTAAGAGGTTTGTCTGTTTCCACATGAACCTCTGAGAGCTGATGACCCCTGCCGTGACAAAAACACTGAACTTCACTTTCTTTCATTCTTGGTGTCTTAGTTTCTTTTCTGTTGCTATAAGGAGATTTCAGAACTAATCTGACTTATAGAAAAGGTAGTTTATTGGGCTTACTGTTTCAGAGACCGAGTCCATGACCATTCATGACAGGGAGTATGGCAGTAGGCAGGTAGGCATGGTGTGTGCGGTGGCTAAGAGCTTACATTCTTATCTGTAAGTAGGAGGCACAGAGCTGACTTAGAATTGTGCGGGCTTTTGAAATCACAAAACTGCCCCTAGTGACAGACTGCCTTCAACAAAGCCACACAAATCCTTCCCAAACAGTTCCACCAACTGGGAACCAAGAATTCAAATATCTAAGCCTTGGGGACCATTCTCATTCACTGGGTAGTGAATGAAATATGTTATGGATGCATCCTGGATGACCCAAAGGCAAATAACTATATGTAGGAATCATCACTATTTCTAAAGAACTGAGTGCTGGCATGTCATGTTTTAGAGAATGCTCTTCATGGTAGCCAGTTCAGACAATGACAGAGCACCTTGGGCTGAGAGTGTTCAACATCAGCGTTCACAGTCATGTTCGGGGGTAGGACAGATATCCTCAGGTACCCTTGATGAGCAGGGAAAGAGGGTAAGAAGAATGTCATCAATGAGCATATCCTCTCTGCTGAGATTCTGGTATTTCAGAGGGAGAGGAAAGTATGATTTCCCCTTAGAAATTACCCATTAAGGTATTCATGGGATAATGTGGGATTTCCCTCTGTATGCTGTGAATACCATTGGTTAATAAAGAAACTGTCTTGGGCAGGATTAAAGAAAAATAAGCCATGTAAAGGTAATACACAGAGATTTTGGATAATACACAGAGAGTTTGGATTATGTATATTACTGTGTTTTCTTTGAATTTTTTTGACTGTGAAGGAGCTAAGTACAGAGAGGTATTTCATTGTATGGGCTACTAAACTAAACCAACATATAAAGGTTTCTTGACTTCAAAATTTGAGTCTAAGAATATATTGCATGGGGGAGAGGAGTGGGAGGAGGGGGAGGGAAATGGGAGGCGGGAAGGAAGCGGAAATTTTTTCAATGAAAAAAAAAAGAATATATTGCATGGAAAAGAGGTTCTTCTTTTGTTTCCACAGAGGATGAGAACCTATGGAATCCTTCCAGACTAATTTGGTTTGATGGACCAAGTCCCTGAAAGGTCGCCATAAACACCCCTAAAAATTACTTTGCCCAACAAAAAGAAGGAAGCAGTTTGGAGATAACTATGCCTATATTCCCAAATATTTTTTATAAATGTTTGTTTACATTTAAAGGGGGATATAATATAGAGATGAATACTTTGCATTGGTATGGATCTTGGTTTATTAATACAAATTTAAGGTCAATTTTGTTATATGTCTATTTCTGCTTTCAATTAAGATATTGTGTTTGTGCAGCTTATTTAAAAGTGTAATGTATATTTACAAAATGTAGGTTAATAGATAATCATCTATAATAATTTTGAAGTCATGTTAGTTAGGTCTTCTAGATATATAGAGATATTTCAGTTATATAGGTATTCTTCAAATCTTTCAGAGACCTTCAGAATATGGCATTTAAAATGTTTAATAACTTAGAACTTTTCGTTACAATGAGACACATCTGCTCTTGGCATCACCAATCTACTTCAAGACAATGATGGACAATGAAGAGGCTCCTTATGGAGTTTGTTAGCTATTTGAGCAAGAAACTGATCTTGCCTGGACTGCTTGATATCATGCTGTATAAACTGGACATGCAGGAACCACAGAAAAAATGACAAGTGAAGTTGCCCAAGGAAGTTGAGACAGTCCTTCAGGGTTTCTATTTCACAAAAGAGTCTGCTAGACATTCTGCAGGACACAGAGGAAAGCAACTGATGGACTTTGCCATTATAAGGCAGAACAGATCTTCAAATTTCCTGCTGCAAAGAAAGTCTGCTGGATACTATGGGCCTGTAGGCTGAAGATGGATGCTCCAACGGTACAGAAGACCTTTGGATACCTCTGAATATCCTGTTTTCTTCAACAATTTCTCACAGGACATGGTTTTGAGTTTCTTGTCCATTAAAGTAACTAGAAAATAATTTAGAAATGATATTTTCCAGGGAACATGAAAAGAAATATTATAAATATTATTTTGGGGGGATTAGTTACCTAGTGGAAGCCTCTTGCTACCGATTGTTGGAGCCCCAGATGTTATCCTGTTGTGTGGCAGTTTCCACTGGGATTGAAACATTGTATCCTACAGGGAAGCACTTTAAACAGGAAGGTCTCAAAATAGCTTCAGGAAGTCCCTGAAACTGACTAGATTCCCTAGGCCCCTCACTACCAGAGAAAGCAGAGAGCTAAAATGCAAAGACTTTCAGGCCCCCAAAGTACCAACAAGACTCAGAAAAGCCCAGCTGCCTGGGAGAAGCAGAAACCAGCTGAGCTACTTGGAAGACGTTTAGTCAAGGGTCATTAGGAAAGGACATGCTCTAACCTGTTGAGCTGTATACATGCTGTGCAGTGTGCTCCAGTTTTCCCAGCTTTTGTGAGCTGTCACTCATGCTGGGGTGGGCCACGGTGATGCAGCTGTCTTTGAGTAACTTCCTATAACTGCTCACTAATATTCCTGTAAGTAACCCCAATAAAACTCATGGTTCACCAAGTAAGACTTTGGTGGGATTTGAAGGGGACTCCCACATAGTGGAAGCTCCCTTCCAGATCCTAGATTAGGCACCAATCACACCCAAACACTTGTTTTCATGGAGAGATCCTCTGTTAATCAGGAAAGGAAAGTTAAAGTGGCTGCTTTCTGACTCAGGCAGAATGACCTTGCAGGTGCAATTTTAATAGGCTGCAAAGGAGAGGTCTGTATTAGAATGGGCTAGGATGCAGTGGTAAAGGGGATGGGGGTGAAGGAAAAGGGGAAGGGGATAAAGAAAAGGGGGCAAGGATATTTGTCCCAGAGGGGCAAATGACTGCCTCAGGATAGAGGGGAAGACAGACAAGGCCCTTAGGCAAATGGCAGTTTAAAGGTAAAGGGGGAAACCTTGTGTTAGGATGAAGTGTTTAACATTAATTTGACATATTAATTAGGTGAGTCAAGGGGAGCTTCTGATTGTTGGACTTTGGTAGTCAACCTCAGGAGGAGGAAGTGGCCTGCCTATTAAGGGACTAGACCTTGGTGGCTGGATTTAGGAATGCAATCTAATGGTTTTTAGTAAGGCAGAAGGAATGGGGAGTGGGTAATGCCGCCAGAGCCACATGTTTAAGTGGACTAGTGCCCCTCCAGTATCTGCACCTTGGTCTTTTGTGGTTTCTCTGTCTGGGGTAAGTAGAAGTGTTTGCTGTGTCTCCCTAGGAAAAGTTTTGTCATGAAACAGAAACCCCACTGTACAAAAGCACTAATCCTTAAGTTTTACATATCAACTGTGGGGAAAAAAAGTTCCCAGGGAAAAGGTGCACCTTCTGCAAGGTGGATTAATTCATTAGAAACTCAGTGGCTATGGATTGGGGTGTTGCAGATCTGGAGTCTAATGCTAACAATCTTTGGGTATCTTTAACCCTCCTGGAGACATTTATTGCTATCCTCTGTACCCGATTTTACAGCTTTGTGGCTATTAGGAAAGTCATTTGGAATGTACAAACAGAGCACTGGTTTTCCAACCAACCAAAAGCCCAATACAGTGTCAGATAGCACCTGACAATAAAACGTGCCTCTTCAAGTTCTCTCTGAATACCTCTGTTTTCCTCAACAGTTCCTCACAGGCCCTGTGACAGGCTTCCACTTTTGTTTAGACTCTCCTTAGTGGCTCCACCAGGGCATTTGAAACGTGTCTTGATCTGTGACATATGTTCTGTTACTATGAAAACTTCCCAACACTGTTATCATGTTGGAACATGGAATCTGGAGTGCCCTAAATCTATGTTTCTAGAGCATAGTCACTCATATTAGGCTTCAGGATAAACTATTTCTTATCACATTGGAAGTGAGAATTACCTTTTTGTTTTGACACTACTGATATACCACTGACCAAATACTTTCAGGGTCAGACTTGAAGTCAGCAGACATAGAAATTGATTATGCCCCCTATAAGGTCATGACAAGGGTGCCAAAAAATAGTACTGTCACAAAGAAATATAAACAAAAAGTAAGAGCAATAATTTGGTTTCAACATTATATCTGAGCTCCTTCATGCAAACAAAGGAAGGACCCATGCCCATTATAATATCTCCCAAAGCCTCATCTAATCATAGCACCAGCACAAAGTCCAAATTTTAATGGCTTTTGTCAGGTTTACTTGATCAGATTTATGGGTTAAGAAAATGACTTAGAGACAGGATAACAGAAATAATGAATTTATGTGAAAAATGGGGGATGGTAGCTTAAATAGTCATATTTGTAACAAATCTGAGTTTCCAGTGGACAAATGAAGATTGCCTTGCTCTGGGAGTATAGACTGTCCTGTGGGCCCTGATTCAGCTCTGTTCTGGTGACACCAAAATAGATTGCTCTTCAGTGCTTGGCTTAAGTGTTCTGGGAGGTCCTTTTCCACCATTCTTCACTCTTCTGAAGAGGTCAATGAGGCGTGCATTGTTCCTGTTGACAGAACAACCTCAGCCTGCTTCCTTCCTTCAGGAGTGATGTGGGATTCCCCTCTGTATGCTGTGAATATGTTTTATTATCATTGGTTAATAAAGAGGCTGCTTTGACCTGTGGCAGGGCAGAATAGAGCTAGGTGGGGGAAAACTAAACTAAATGATGGAAGGAAGTAGGCAGAGTCAGAGAGACTCCATGTAGCTGCCGAAGGAGAAAGATGCCCCAGAACCTTACCGATGAACTACAGACCTCGTGGTAAAATGCAGGATAATAGAAATGGCTTAATTTAAGATGTAAGAGTTAGTTAATAAGAAGCCTAAGCTAATAGGCCTAGCAGTGTCATAATTAATACAGTTTCTGTGTGATTATTTCACATCTGGATGGCCGCGAAACAAATGAACAGTCTCTGCCAGCACAGAACTTTGAGGCTTGCAAATCCTTTTAAATATTGAACAAAAGTCAGTTTTCAATATTTCTTTTTATTTCTATGTGTATGGGTATTTTGCCTGCATGTATGTCTGTATACCACATGTGTGCAGAGGCCAGAAGAGGGCATCAGATTTCTGAGACTTGAATTTCAGACAGTCGTGAACCACTCTGTAGGTGCTGGGAACTGATCCTGGGTTCTCTGGAAGAGCTCCTGAGGGAGCTCTCTACCTCTTCAGTTTGCTTTCATAATTAGTTACTTCAGGCTTCTGAGACAAGACATGTAATGTTCCCACCAATCCCCAGATGCGGCTGAAAGGGTACACTCCATGGCATTTGATTCCTCTCTGAGGTCTCATCAAAGAGCACACTTTTGATCTTTATCTCTAGAAAGTACCTAAAGTGTCTGAGCCTTTGTGTTAGGTGTTAGTCTTTTTTCTTTCCCTTTGGAGCTAGTTTGGGCTGGGGGTGGGGAGGGGAGGGT
Source organism: Microtus ochrogaster (assembly GCF_000317375.1). Lineage (NCBI taxonomy): Eukaryota > Metazoa > Chordata > Mammalia > Rodentia > Cricetidae > Microtus > Microtus ochrogaster. The sequence goes on along the minus strand of NW_004949168.1, from coordinate 760,582 downwards.
GCAGAACGTACTGGAACCGAGGTCCTCAGGCATGCTAGGCAAGTACGTCACTGAACTACATACCTTGTTGAGCAGCTCAAGTCTTGGCTTTCTGCATGCTGAATTACAGGTGTATGTCACCATGCTAGGTGGGAGCCTGGTTTTACTGACAGTTCTTGCAGTTTAATGGGAAATAGTTTCATTTTTCTAGCTCTGCACTTTCTGTGCACTTGGGGTCTATTTATATTTATGCACAAACTATTTCCCCCTCATTTTGACTATTTGCCCTGGTACCTCATCAAGTGCATCCAGTAGTGGCTGGTTCACCATGAACAGTCTGACGTAAAGTCATTTCCTTAGGTCTGACGCCAGTCTTTCTGGCCACCACGGGTGACAGTTTAACCATTTCCTAACAGAACATCACTCACTAGCTTCTTGTAATGGATACTGGGACACCTGCTACCCAGTCAGAAATATGCCTTAAGGTTCTAGTCTCAGCACCAGCTCACTTCTGATTATACTCCTCTGTGTTTGCCAAGCAAACCTCCAGCGTGGCATATAGAAGCCATTGCAAAGGTCATGTTCATACAGAGCCTTTATTTTCCTCCTGACGGGACTGGAAGTCCACCATTGCCTAGTCCATCTGGCCTTGGTGTACCCATGTAGCTAGTTATACCACTTGCAGATGGCCGGCTGCTTATGATTCCAGCTTTTGGGCTGGACTCAGGTTTGTCTGTTTTGGGTTTCAGAAACTTTTCTCGTACAAGATAATAGAACACAGGGGGGAAATCCCCTCCTGTAGGTGGAGACTACTTGTTTGTTTCCCGACTGCTCCGACCCAAATAATCACACAGAAACTATATTAATTACAATGCTGTTTGGCCAATGACTCTAGCATATTCCTAGCTAGCCCTTACATCTTAAATTAACCCATTTCTATCAATCTGTGTATTGCCATGAGGCTGTGGCCTACCAGTAAGGTTCCTAAGCTTCCCTTTGGCAGTTACATGGTGTCTCTGACTCTGCCTTCTCTCTCTCCTCTCCTCTCCTCTCCTCTCCTCTCC
>NW_004949168.1:753090-759403 GCF_000317375.1 Microtus ochrogaster | reverse complement strand
CCTCCTCCTCCTCCTCCTCTTCTTCTTCTTCTTCTTCTTCTTCTTCTCTCTCTCTCTCTCTCTCTCTCTCTCTCTCTTTGTTCTGATTTCCAGTCTGGCTTTGCTCTGCTAAGCCATTGGCCAAAATAGCTTTATTCATCAACCAATAATGCAACACATATACAGAAAGACCTCCCACATCACCCTCTGTCCAAACACATTTTAAGTCTTCTATTGTTTACTAATATCCTATTAGTTATTCTTCAATAAGGAACTTACTGAATTGTTACTGATCCAATTCCATTACTTGCTATTGCTCTTAGCTGTTATTGTTATTATTACTTATATTAGTCCCCCCTTTTCCTGCTGTGATAAAATACCCTGACAAAAGCGATTTGTGGGAGAAAGGGTTTATTTTGGCTTACAGTTTCTAAAGGATATAGTTCATATGGTGGCAGGAAAACGAGGCTTGTCCCTCACTTGGCTGTCAGGAAGCAGAGCAAGAGCAGGCAGCTGGGCCAGGCTTTAAATGCTGAGACTTGTGCTCAATGACATAGTTCTTTTAGTAAGGTTCCACTTCCCTAAGGTTCCACTTCCCTAAGGTTCCACTTCCCTAAGGTTCCACTTCCCTAAGGTTCCACCTCACCTTCCTCAGATCAGACAGCACCACCAGCGGTGATCAGGGGCTCAAATGCACAGCGTCTGTGGGACATTTCACAGTCAGACAATAACATGGAGCTATGAAAGTGTTGTTTCTTCATGATTCAGTCTTGTTGGGTGTTTGTGTCTAAGAATGCTGTGCTTCTTCTAGATTATTAGATTTCTGGCATGCAGTTTCTCATAACAGTCTAGTGGTCATTTGTATGTCTGTGGTGCTGGCTGCAATATCTATATTTTAATTTCTGAGCTTTACATGTTTGTGTCTTCTGCCTTTTCTGCTTGGTCTTGCTATGGGCTTGTGCCTTCTTTCCTTCTTTTGCTTTCTTTTCTTTCTTCCTTGTTTTGTTTTTGCTTTTTTGGAATCAATTCTTTGTTTCATTGGGGTTTTGTACTTTGTTATCATCTGATTGATTTCTGCTCTGATATTTATTATTTCTTCTACTAATTTTGGGCTTGGTTTGTTCTTAGTTTTTAATTCCTTTTGGTGCAATGATAACTTGTTCATTTGAGAACATCTCTTTTAAATGCATTTATTTCTACAAGCTTCTCTCAGTATATGACTTTTGTTGTGCACTGTAGTTTTTGGTATGTGAGGTCTGCATTATCCTTTATCCAAGAAATCAGAAATATCTTTATTAACTTTACTGCATCACTTAGTTACTAGGAAGATGTTTAATTTACACATATTTGTATTGTTTACAGAGTTTTCTTGCCATTTGTTTTCATATTTACTGTCTTTAAGTTAGAAAAACTAATATGGTTTCAATTTAAAAAGCGTTAGAAGCTACTGTTTTGTGACTGGTCACGTGACATGCCCTAGAGAATGGTAAACATGATATTTAGAGGAGTTTTTTTTTTTTCCAGCTTTGGGCAGAATCTCTGTAGATGTCTCTTAGGTCCATTTTGCCGAGGTGCAATTACCGCTGGTGTATTGATTTTCTGCCTGAATGATCCATACATAGTGAAGGTGATGTGTGTAAGTTCTATATTGTTACTGGGTGGGTTTATCTTTCCCTTCAGATTTATTGAAATTTGCTTAGATATCTAATATTGTTTTCATGTTTATAATTGTTGTTCTCTCTGGTTAAATCAACACCTCTATCAGATCTCCCTGTGCATGCGTTTTACTTAAAGTCTAACTTTATCTTATGTGAGTGCGGCTGCTCCGGCTTTGTTCTGATTCCGTTTATACAGAGAGCATGCTTCCACATCTCTCCACTTTTAGATTTTGTCCTTAGAGATCACGTCTCTCATGAGCAGGTAGTTGTTTGTGTTTTTAAAAATCCATTTGAATGCTCTACATCTTTTAGTTGGAAATTTTAATGCACTTACGTTTAAGGTAGCTATTGGTAGGTTATGTGCTATGTGCCAGTGTATTACTGCTTTCTGATATATCTGTAGTTATTTTCCTTCCCTTTTTAGTGTAGTTTTCCTATGTGGCTAAGTGGGTTTTCTCTAGTCATGCTTTTATTTTTATCAAAAATTGTATGTATGTGTGCATTTGCTTGCATATATGTTAGGATAGCGTGTATGTGTGACTGAACATGTCCACAGAGTCCAGAAGAGGGAAACAAATAACCCGGAACTGAAGTTACAGATGGTATTGAGCCGCCACGTGGATGATGGGAATGGAACCCAGGTCCTCTGGAAGAGCAGCCGGTGCTCTTAACCACTGAGCCATCTCTATAGCTCCTAGAAGTGTGTTTTGATTACAAGAATTTTACCTTGTAGATTTTTAATGTTCATTATATACACTTTTATGTTTTAAACATATTGCATTGTTTTCTTTTTGATGTTCATTTTAAAGATAACGTTCTTCCATGTGCATCTTTATGTCATTAAAGCATTCGAATCTGTCTGAGTAGTTCCTCCTGCCAGCAAATTTCACACCTTCTGATACCCCCCCCCCCGTTACTGTTTCTGTCTTTCAATGAGAAGATTCCCATTAGCATTTCTCGGAAGACTGAGTGCAAATAAATTCTCTCAGCTTTGTTTGTCTAGGGATGTCTTTACCTCTCTTCCATTTCTGATGGATCACTTTGCTGGATAGGCTAGAAACTTTTGTCTCTCCACACATTATGAATATCTCCTTCCACTCCCTGCAGTCTGGTAGGGTGTCTGCTGAGAAGTCTGATGTCAAGGGAGTTGGAGCACACATGTAGCATTTGGGAATCCTCCCTCTTTCTTTGTGTATATGCTTATACAAGCACATGTGATCATGGGTGTGTGTATACACGTGATTGTGTGTGTACAGTCATGCATGTGTGTGCACATTTGATTGTGTGTGTGTGTGTGTAAACCAGAGGATGACACTGAGTATCTTCAGATGCCATCCACCTTTTTTGAGACAAGGTCTCACTGGCCTACAGTTCCTCCTGTAGGCTGGGCTGACTGGACAGTAAGCACCAGGAAATTGCCTTCCCAGGTCTGGGATTAAAAGCATCTGTCACCACACCAGGCATTTCTTTGCATTGGTCCTGAAGATTGAACTCAGGTCTTTGTGTTTAAAGGCAGCCACTTCACCAAGTGAACCACCTCCTACACCTGAATTGAACTGGTTACCTACCACTGCGCTGTCTGGATGTTTGCACTCTCCTGTCCACTTGGGAAGTTTTCTGCCATCTCTCGCATGAGCTTTCCATCCTCTGGCATTCTCAAAGCCCTCTTGAGATTCCAGAAATTTGAATATTAGTTCTTGTATTTTTGTCCTGTAGCTCCCATAAGATTTATTCAGTCTGCCTCCTTCATTTTTGTTTCTCAATTATGTGTTGTCAAATAGACTGTCTCTGAGCTCCCTGATAGTCTTCTCTTTGAGTCTGATAATGGTGTCTTATGTAATGTTTTTATTCAATTTTGAGTACTTCTCTGCTTGAAGGTATAATTTAAAAATATTGCTATCTGCTGTCTCTGATGAATGTGTGTGTGTGTGTGTGTGTGTGTGTGTGTTTTATCTGCATGTACATAGGTACACCACACGTGTGCTTGGTGCATCAGATTCCCTGGAACTGGAGTTACAGATGGCTGTGAGCTGTCATGTGGATGCTGGGAACTAAACCCAGGCCCTCTGCAAGAACAAGTGCTCTTAAACCCTAAGCCATGTGTTTACTTAACATTTGTTGAGTTTATTATGAAATAGCCATTCAAATTCTCTGAGTTTGCACATATGTATTACTTTCTGATCTGTTTTTGATGTCTCGTCTGTTAGGTAAGGTCATGGTCCTGTGAGAGTTCTTCGAGAGGTTGGGAGTCTATTCCAGAGTCCACAGTATGGATTTATCTGTGCCTCTATCCATCCAGAAGCTCTACAGACTGTCCCCTGCCTCAGTTTATTGTCACTGCTCTTTCTCTAACACTAGATGGTGTGCTCAGTACAGATTTCCTAAAACCATGGTTGGTGTATTATCAATGTCCCAACACTAGAGGGCACCCCAAACCTATATTTGTAGCAATCAGAAGTTGAAGTCGTTTTTTTCAGGATACACTGCTTGCTAAAGTGATTTCTACTTATAATTTAGACATTTTTAAAGAGGGAATTCCTACGCTGGCAGGATGGGTTCATTTGGTAGAGGCTTTTGCTGCCAAACCTGACCCCCTGAGTTCCATCCTGGGACCCACATGCTAGAAGGAGAAAGAACCTACTCCCTGAGGTTGTCCTCTGATTCCGCCCCCGCTTCCCCTACGGACGTGCACACATGTGTACACACACACACACACACACACACACACACACACACACTAAGTGATTGTAAAAGAAATTAAAAGAAGGGATTTTCAACTATTAAAAAGTGACGCCTTGGTTTCTAATCCAGCTGTCAGAAGACGCAATGTGAGAAGCTGTGTGAAGTGAGCCGCCGATCACCAGCTTATCTGAAACAAGCTCTTCAGAGGATTGTGGGTAACTCTCCATCTAAGAATCCCGGTTCTTCTCTCTTAACCACTCATTTTTGCCTAAAGCATTTTCATAGTTGAACAGTGTTGTTCTGCGGTGTCGACAACATACTGCCAGTCTTTAAGTTCTTGTAAATAGCAAAAACTCATTGTCAGGCGAGTTCTGTTGGACTCGCACATGGCTACGGCTCTTGCAGAGGCGGAGGCTCCAGCCTCTGCAACTGTGTTCTGTCCTGGGTGACAAACTGCCAGAGAAGGCGGGAGAATTGAAAAAGGAATGGTGGCATCTCACAGCCCACATCACAGAGGCTGTCATTATCACTGCTTTACTGACAGGAAATGGAAACAGAAACAGGAAGTAACGGATCTGGGCTACTGATGGCAAGATTATATTTATTCAAAGGAAATTTGTTTGTTTTCCATTTCTCTTTTATAGCTGAAATTGGCACATCACTGCTTGCGTTTGGGGTGACTCAGTAGGTGGCTCTTAAATCCTCCTTGGTTTGGGTCCTTGTATTATCATCTTAAATTTGTCAAGACATTTTAGGCTCTTGAAACATTGCCGAGTGATGTAAAGTACTGAGTTTATGTAGGATATGACATCCCTACTTTCCCTGCGTAGGGGTTTTCCCCACGTTGATCCTGGTGAGTCAGATGTACAAAGGCTTTGAAGCTTTAAAGTCTTAGGGCATCTCAATATCCAGGATTCTTTTTTTTTTTTTGACTGCTACAACAACCCCACAAGTACGTGTTACTTTTGCTGCTTTATGGATTAGAAGTCTGACATGTTGGTAGATTAAGTGGCCTCCCTGTGGTAACACGGAACAACACGAGGCCAGTGTGGAGCTGAAATCCAGTCCCCTGGCTGCCCTGCCCTTCAGGAGCTGCAGCTCTCACTGGGAGGTGATGCTTTCCGCACCTGGGGAACACTCCCTCTTTCTCATACACATTTCTCTCCTTTTCTAAGTTTATACATTTGAGAAAGGCGCCCTGGAAAACAAAATAGCACCATGACCCGCGCACACGCCCTTCGAGCTAGGAAGATGGCTGAGGGTTTCGTCTGCTTTGCAAACAAAGGCTGGCTCTGGGAGCGAGATGGGAAATTCATAGTAAAAAGGAAGGAAACAAGCATAGAAAAACTCTATTCCTTACTTCTTTTTCAACTCCCTCCACCTCCAAATACTGTGAAAATTCAAATGGAGTTGTTAAAAATAATAAGGATATTATTAATAAAGTGCATGGTACTTACAATAAAAAGGCTCTGGGTTTTAGCATCAGGTCCATCAAAGGTCTAATCCTCACTCTGAGATTTTGGTCGAGGGGAAGATTACCCTTCTCCTTTTAAGCCTCACTTCTCTCTTTTGTGCAAACTAAATGAGTCAGTGTGTCCAGTGTGCTAAGCTTCTTTCACACTCTGCAACACATGGCTACTCCTGGGAAAATGCAGGAAATCAAGAGGACACAAGATACAGGGGACATTAAAAATGTCCAGTGAGAGGCTGCCTTAATGGGAACTATGTCCACTCTATAGTGAATGACGTAGTTAACTATTTAACATGTTACCCTGAATTTTGCTATTTATATTTTCAGACGCATCTCAATTATTTAAATATTCAATGTGAACAGTTACATTTAGTGTGAACCGTGACAGTTACATTCAATGTGAACAGTGACATTCAATGTGATCAATGAGTTACATTCAGTGTGAACAGTGACAGTTACATTCAGTGTGAACAGTGACATTCAATGTGAACAATGACAGTTACATTCAGTGTGAACAGTGACA
>NW_004949168.1:743451-752863 GCF_000317375.1 Microtus ochrogaster | reverse complement strand
TGTGAACAGTGACATTCAATGTGAACAATGACAGTTACATTCAATGTGAACAATGACAGTTACATTCAGTGTGAACAGTGACAGTTACTACATTCAGTGTGAACAGTGACAGTTACATTAGGTGTGAACAGTGACAATTACAGAGCCGTCAGTACATTTGAAAGCTTAGTTAATACAAGTGTTGTAGAACTCTGTCCTCTGGGTATGACAGGGCCACTGCTCCTTGCTGCGCCCAGCGCAGCCTGGATGCTGAGACGGACGGTGGTGCCGAGATTGAGACATGGAGGCTTCTTTTCAGGTGGAAGAACAGCAAGCTTTATTTTGCCTCAGCTAAAACCTTTTATACCTCTACTGCTTCTGTGGAGACCCACCAGCCAGAAAGAACACAAACGTCCTTGTCAATTATAGACCACAAGGAAGTTCCGCTGTTAGTCAGGGGGAGTGAGGGCAGCTGGATCACAACACTCTTGAAGTCATATCGGCTTCGATTATCATGATAGACCCTCACAAGAGTGGGCTCTTCAACATTTCATTGTGGAAGGGCCACATGAGGCCTTACAACTCTCAAGATACAGAAATAGTTAACAATTGTGGGAGGCAGAAGTGGCTGTTCTTTGGGACATCAATCTACAAGTTGCTTGTGATTTCTAAAGAAACCCTAATAAACTCATTGATTTGTCAAGCTAGACTTTCTAGATGTCACTTTTTAAAAGTTTATTAACGCTGGGCAGTGGTGGCACACACCTTTAATCCCAGCACTCAGGAGGCAGATGCAGGCGGATCTCTGTGAGTTTCAGGCCAGCCTGGTCTACAAAGCAAGTTTCAAGATAGCCAGAGCTGTTACACAGAGAAACCCTGTCTTGAAAAACAACAAAAGCAAGCAAGCAAGCAAGCAAACAAACAAACAAGTTTACTTACTTATATATTTAAGTGTATGTGTGCTATGCACATCCTTGCGTGATGCAACGTGCTTGTGGAGGTCAGCGGACAACTTACCGGAGTTTGTTTTCTCTTTCTACTATGTGGTTCCCTGGTACTGAACTCAGGTCATCAAGTTTGGCAGCAAGCACTTTCTCCAGCTGAGCCATCTCACTGGCTCTTGAGTGAAATCATTTCTTTGGTCTATTGTGGTTCTGTCTGGAGTGTAAAAATGTTTATTTTCACTGAGCAATGTCATAAGCCCGTGATCCATTGTGAAATAAATCCACTAGAAATGCTGAGATAGGGAAATAAAATGTGTGTTGGGTAGCTTCACTGCAGCTTGACTGTTTCAGAGAATGAAGTGGGAGCCTCTAGTTTCCATTAATAATGGATTAGTTCAGCGAATTCTCAGGAGCTGCACAGCACCACTGTTACCTCTGAAAGGAACAATGGAGGATAAGGTCAACCCCCAGAGAGAAACATGCCTTCTGGGAATTCTGAGCATCTTGGTGACTGCACTTTGCTGGGTGAGTGCAGAGGGCTGCTAATGGCTACCATCCAGCATCCTGATGGGCGAGCTTCTGAGGGCCACATGCCCCAGGCAGTGACTGCAATGACAGTAACAACAAAGGTAGCTGACAGGAGCAGACAGCCCCCTCCGGACTTCCCACTTCTCCTGTCCCTCCTCCCAACTCCTGAGATGGTCTGTCCTAACTAGCAGGTGTAATAAACTTAAAGGCACCAATAACCTGACTAGTCTAAGAATTATAACAAATGTATTTTATACCAAATGTATTTTATTTCATTTTAATTTTTAAGTACTTTGACAGCTGTAGCTCATCAGTTTTCTTTCATGAGCTGGCAAACCGTGGGGGTGAGAATCAGGTGCTGGACATCTATAGGAAAAAATAGGCTTGGAGTTTTCCAATGGGAACAGGTTCGCTAAGAAAAGACATACGTGACTTTTATTTAGCCACTTAAAATAGAAGAAAAATTATACAATCTAGTTCCTCTATACATGTTAGGCTAGTGGTGGATATCTTAAGATCTATCATTGACTTCATTGTGTCCTTGCAATGAAGTTGAAGAGATGGTTTGGGGAAGACAGATTTATATTTATATTTTTCTTCAATATATGGGACAACCAAGAGACATTTATTACCAAGTGGTTTCCTTTAATATTAGCCCCAGACTGAAGGTACAGAGAAGAATAGAAGGCATATGGAGCCATGTCTATGGATTACGAATCCTAGAATTCACTCTTCCAATAAAATAACCGACTCTCCCTGAGATTCAGGAACTGTCATCCATCACCCTCTGTGAGCAAGGGCAGTGAATAAACAGTGAAAATGGGACACAACATTGAAGTTAACTAGGAATATATATTATATATATAATGTATATGATGTAATAGAATATGAATAATACTATACAAATGGAACAGGTTATATGTATATTTCTAGTTCATTTTAGTTCTGTGTTTTATTCTATATATATATGCATTACAATAAAATTATTATTCATTATGGTTTGCATGTAAAATATCTACAGAATCTCCTGAACTTGTTTCCCAGATAGTGGCGCTGTTTGGGGAGGTTGTGGGGTCTTTGGAGGAAGTGAATCTCTGTGGGTAGGCATGAGGTGGGAATGTAGTGAGGGTAGGGATGGCCGGGAGGCATACCCTCCTCCTGGACCTCTCTCTGCTTCCTGACCTTTCCAGATGTGATCCAGCAGCCTCATGCCGTTGCTAATTTGGTTTTGGTTTTTGATACTTGGTTTTAGATTTATTTGCTTTTCTTAGTGCTTGTGAATGTTTTGACAGCACGCACGCATGTGCGTCGTGTGCATTCCTATTGGATCACCATGTAGGTTCTGGGAGTCACACCTGGGTCTCCTGCAAGAGCAATGAGTGCTCCTAACCTCTAAGCCATCATTCCTGCTCCCAGCCTCATGCTGGGTGAGAGCTATTCTAGCCACTATGCCTTCCCCCTGAAGAGTGAATGCAGATAAACCCTCTGTTCCTTGAGTTGCTTCTCGTGAAATCCCTTACTGTAAGGATGAAGCCAGTGAGTCTTAGAGTGAGTTTCTCAGCATTTGTGGTGAAGTGAGTATCTTAGTCTGCAATAATGCAGTGTGGTATCATGTCCTGATACATCAGGTATCCTCTAAGCTCTACGAGGGATGGTGGGACGAGGAAAGTAAACCACATCCAGACAACTCAGCAAGGACAGTCTACTGCCTCCTCTGCAGACAACAAGGTCTGATGTCATCAGTTCACTCGCTTGTGAAGAGCTTGCCCTCTCCTTCAGGGGTGGTGCCACATCAAAGCCGAGGTTGGCCTCTGTTCCCAGCACACTGGGCTTCCAGCAGGAGAGGAACTAGACCTATGTGTACGGAAGGGGCGCCACTATTAGTTAGGTGGATGGGTAGCACCCAAGCCTGGCTCAGTATTCATCGCAGATCCATTGTAATAACAAAAGGGTGGATGAGGAAGGAGCCTACCCAGTGTGTGTGTGGGGGGATGCACACATACCTAGTTTGTCAGCATGGTTATTAGAATTTAGCTTTTTCATCATACTATGGTGTAAAGTGGACTCCATGAGGAGGCAGAGGAATAGAGGGGCTACAAATGAACACGCCAGACTGAATGGAGAAAAGTCCACAAGGCCTCAACACTATACAAAGAGCTAGGCAACTGAAGAACTCTGGGAGCAGGAGAGTGGTCCTCCCCAGGGAAGAGCACACCAACTTGTTGTCCAGTGCCAAACAGTCTGTATATATATAATAGTATACAAATGGAACAGGTTATATTTATATATACATATATGCATGTGATAGCAACTAGTGAAGAAAGGAGGTCATGAACTTGAAGGAGAATGGGAAGGGGCTGTATGATAGGGTTAGGAGGGAGGAAATGGAATAGAAAAATGTAATCAAATTATAATCTCAAAAAGAAAAAAAAGGATGGTTATGAAATACTCTTACCAGGGGAAAAATCAGACAGATTGTAACAATATTACAACCCACCGCATTCCTGAAGCTTTCTTCCACCCTTCCCCCATCGTTATCTTTTTCAACATTACCTGCCTTCTACAATGTACAATTTGCTGCATAATTATAGTTTTTGTACTATTTGATTATATATATATTTCTCTTTCCAGTACACTGAAAATATGATGCTTTATATTTCCCTTAAAATTCTAGCACAGTGCTAAAAGTTTAATAAGTGACTAAATGATTGATACATCTGCATGATAGACTCACTAGCCACAGCTTTCATCTGTATGATAGAATCACTAGCCACAGCTTCCATCGGCAGCTCCATGACACCTGCAAATGTGGATAGAACACGTTTGCCCATTATCATTTTATTGACATGAGAAGCTGCTCTTTTTTTTGTTGGTGTTGTTTTGAGAATGTTTTATAGCCCAGACTGTCCTTGAACCCCATGGTCTTCCTAATGGTGCCTCTGAGTGTTGAGATTATGCACAAACATCACCATGCCCCGACTGAGTGAGTTAGTAAGTTCAGAGAACAGTTAGTTCTTAGAAGATCAAAGAAGGCTCCTTGATGCATTCAGCACATATCTGTGACATGCATACAGACACCCCACCTGCACAGAGTGCATACAAATCCTGGGGTGTATTTTAATTATCAGAAAAAAGACTTAGCTATGATCTCGATTTGGGGGAAATCGCATGGTAGGAAGGCTACCACAAGCATATATCATCTGATTCTGTCATAATATTGGGGTGGAAAGTTAGCTTAGGTTTAGTCACACGGTGTCAAGATGCTGTATTCAGACTTTGCGTTTATCAAAACATCCCAGTCAGTGGTGACCAACAGGTGCTTGGCAAATGAGACCACCAGGAGATAATTCCATTGTTTTTCCACCACTGGGCACCTGTGTTTTCTTTTTTTTTGTTTTGCAAAGTGCATTCATGAAAGACTAGTTTTTTGATATAGTTATTAGAACTCAGCTTTCTATTATGCCATTGTAAAACAGCCTGTAGTCAGATGCCAATGTTGGGTTCACTTCTGGTGAAGACGGTCAGGGTTGGGAGCCCCTGAGTTGCTCTGGTGTCCTAGGACCACAGCAGGTACTGCGCATGCTCCCAGAGGGGTTGGCGAGGCCTCTGAGGCCATCAGAGAGGATGCTGGAGCTCTAGGATCAGTCTGACTTGCTCACCGACCTTCAGCAGAGACAGAGGAAAGATAAGTGTGTTTCTCTTCTCATTCTCCTCTCTCTAGTTTCCTAACTGACGCCCACATTCACAGCCACGTGTATAAACATTAGTGTGAGCTGGGATCAGATGTGAGAAAGTACTACAGTACCTGCCTTTCTGAGTCTGGGTTACATTACTTCCTGTAGTAATTCCTAGATCTATCCATTTCCTCAAAGTTTGATCGTTTCATTTTCTTCATGGAGGAATAAAATCCCATGTGCCATGTTTGCATTATCCATTTACCTATAAACTATGATTTCCGAGCTTTGATCTGGCCATCCCTTCCCCACCTATCCAGTCCATATGGAACAGGGTAATAATAACAAAAATACTTGGAATTGGATCCAGGCCCCTCACCCTTTACTAGATGAAGGGCTTTAGGCAAATTACAGTTTCCTGTCTGCAATCTGGGTCAATAGCACTTTAACTGCCAAGGGCTGGCCAGTGGCTGAAGTGAAATGCTGTATGTAACTCTGCTTCCATATCCGTGAGGACACCACCTTGCAATGACAGTCAGCTGATAGTCCCCTTACTTCTTACACCACTCGCTTTCCTGGACAAGCCAATCTTCTTGCTGTTCTCAGATATGGTTTCGTCATTCACACCTTTGGATAGCGAAGGACTAGGAACACATCAAGGAGACCAAATGTCCTTTTCTCGGTCTTCATCTATGAGACCACAGGACACCGGATTATGTCATGGACTTGAAGTGAATACCCCGGTGAATCTAACCCAACACTAGGCATGTGGAGATTCAGAATATTTAAGGATTTGAAGTAGAACTAACTCAGATAATGCGTGTGCATGCACACTCACTTACACACAAAAATTGTTTCAGTTAGCTAGAATTATCAACTTGAAAGCCTGGAGTTGTCTGAGAGAAAAGCCTTGGTTGAGGAATTGTCTAGATTAGATTGGCCCATGAACGTGTCTCTCTGTGTGTGATTGTCTAATATTTATTTTTTATGTGTATCAATGTTTTGCATGCATGCATGTTTATACACCACATGTATGTCTGATGTTCACAAGATGTCTGAGGCCATAAAAGGGAGTTGGATCTCCTGGGACTGGAATTGCAGACAGATGTGGGCTGCCAGGTGCGTTCTGAGGATGAGCTCAGGAACTCTGAAAGAACAGTCAGTGCTCTTAACTGCTGTTGACCATCTGCCCCTAGATATTCACTGCAGACCCCACCTTGGTTATTAATTCACACAGGAGGTCCTAGCCCACTATGGGCAGCAGCATCCCTAGGCAAGTGGTCCTGGTAGCTAGGTAACCATGAGCCTGTGAATGAATGAACCAGAGAGAAGACAGCAAGCAATATTCCTTCGTGGTTCCTGCCTTGAGTTTCTGCTCTGACGTCCCCAAATGATGGATTGAGAATTGGAAGTCTAAGCCTTTTCCTCCACAAGCTGCTTTTGGTTAGAATGTTTTATCACAGCAACAGAGAGGGAACCAGAGTATACACACAACAAATAAATAGACAAGTAATAAAAGCACAATGCATGTCAAACAGAATTTGACAAGGCAGATTTTTTTCTTTCTTTCGTATGTATTTATCTCTTTTATGGTTTTTGAGACAAGGTCTCGCTCTATAGCTCAGGGAGCCTGGAATTCGCTATGTAGTCTAGGCTGGCCTTGACCTCCTAATGATTCTGCCTCAGCTTCCTAAGGGCTGGGATTGCAGATGAAGTCATCACCACCATGCCTGGCTTGTACAATGTTTCCTATAAATCATTTGATTTATTTTAGCCATTAGAATACACTCAGTGGGCTTTCATTATGCTTTTTGAGATGGTTCAATTTGTTCCGTTTTCAGCCATGATCTCGTGTGTCGGAGAATAGACACTCAGAGGCAGCAGACACCACTACTGGGTAGAACTAGCGAAGCTTACCAACCTAGAGCTGCCAAGGGGGATTCTAAAATAGACTATCTGCTGTGCACCCTGGTGTCGCTTCTTCTGGTGTCCTTCCTCCTCCCACCAGGTCTCAGTGATATTTCCTCAAAATGGTGAAGCGTGTTGAGATACTTATTCAGGATCCTAAAATCAGGAAGATTTGAACACTTCCTGGATATTCCAATATCCGTTTACCGTGACATTGAATTTCGCAATGGCCACACCATGAGCAGCATCTGTCTGCCCAGCTATGATGACCGAGTGAGCCATTCTTAGCTCGCTCAGAGGAAAGAGGAACAGCTGTGCAGATCTGACTCCCTGGCCAGCCCAACATCCCTAAACGACAACAAAATGGGTCGACATGCCATGCTACACAGAGCATGTTAGAAATTTCTGAACTTGAAAAGCTGCGGTGCAGTAATATGTTAGTAACACATTCCTTTTCTCTGCATTTTTGTAACCTGTCTCTCTTGTTCTGTCTTTCTTCAAAGTTTTATAACTCTCAGAAAATTTAAGTCTGGAACCTGCTGATTTAAACTGAACGGTGTTTATTGCTTTCTGACACTAGGTTTCAAAACTTGATCTAATGTTAAAAATGAAGCATTGTTATTCAAGTAAAATCAATACCACTTGCATTTAGGTAACTGTTTCAAAATAAAATTTCCTTCAAATGTCAGGTCTTGGCATAACAGATATATGGATAGATAGAAATGGACCAATATGTCTCTTATGTGTATATGCACATCTATATCAAACATAAAATGCTTTGATTATATTTTATGTGGTTTATTTTTATGATTTTAACATACACACACTGTGGTTTGAATGTATTCTCTTTGCAAAAATTCAGCTGTTGCTTAGGTGATAATGTTCAGAATTGAGACTTTTAAGAGTCTATTGAAGCCATACAGTCTTTTTTTTTTTTTATTTTTCGAGACAGGGTTTCTCTGTAGCTTTTGGTTCCTGTCCTGGAACTAGCTCTTGTAGACCAGGCTGCCCTCGAACTCACAGAGATCCGCCTGCCTCTGCCTCCCAAGTGCTGGGATTAAAGGCGTGCGCCACCACCACCCGGCAATACATACAGTCTTTTTTCTAGTTAATGGGGCTAAAGCCCATGGCAAAGACACTTCATTTAACATTTGTCTGGTTGGCCCTTCTGCCTACCATCATACGAAGGCACAATATCAAGACACCATCTTGGATGGGGGAGAGGCTATCTCCAGACAACTCTATCTGTCCGTATCTTACCTTGGACTTCTCACCCTTCAGAACCATGAGAAATAAAACTCTGCTGTTTATGAATGTTTCAGCCCATGGCACTTCTGTTAGAGGAGCCTGGGCTAAGACAATACATGTATGATAGTCTTTAGTCATGGCATTCTATAGCCAGTGAGCTGAATGTGCCACTGGCCCTTCCCCACCGGGCACAGAACTCATTATTGGAGATGTCATCATCTGTGGTCTTAGTTTTGCTCATAATGCAGAGGGATCCATAGAAGAATGCTTGTGGTCAGACAGCTCTGTTCATAATGCTGACTCTGCCTCTTACTAAAAGCCTTGTTTTTCCTGTTAGGAATGAAATGAACTTAGCACTCCCTATCTGTTGCACTGTTGTGCGGACTAAATGAAATATTCATGCAGAATGTTCGGTGCAGGACCCGTCACCTCTGGTAGTAATTATTGGTAGCATTACATCACTGTATCTTTGTCTTTCCTTTCAGATAATGTGTTTTACAATTTGGTGATGGGTTTTCTATTCATCTTTTCCATAATTATTGTGCCCTTTCTTGCCTTTTGTCCATTAGGCAGTTTTCTGATATTCCATTTTCTCTTCTCTGTCATATTTTGGTCAAATAGGCCTACATTATTATTTTAGTAATTGCAGTTGAGATCACAACTTACATTCTTGAATTTTATAATTTACCCTCTGTGTCTGCATGTCGTGTCATGTGTGTGTATCTATGTTCTAATGTATGTGTGTGTATACATGTATGTGTATGCACGTGGAGGTCCAAATTTGATGTTAGATGTCTTTCTATATTGCTTTCTATTTTGTTTATTGATGCACCTGGAGCTCACCAATTCTGTCTATTCCTGGTAGCGACCTTGTTCCAGGTATCCCGTCTCTACCTGCTGAGTGCTGGGGTGGTTAACTTCTCTGCCTGCCTGACTTTTACATAGGTCCCGAGAATCCGATTCCTGGTGCACATGCCTGCACAGCATCATTTTATCCAGTGAGCCATCTCCCCAGCTCCATTCTACCTTAAATTAGACATTTGTCTGTTGCGGGAGGTCCTTCCGCTCCTCCAGCCTATAGCCGCTGAGATACCCGCCCATTGGGGCGTGGTCTCTCTCCCTTTAAAAAAG
>NW_004949168.1:727075-736672 GCF_000317375.1 Microtus ochrogaster | reverse complement strand
CTGGTCGTACAGAGGGCTGACGGTGATCTGTAAGTTTTTTCCCCTTTAAATAAATACTACCCTGTTAATTATAATTCCAAACTGCTGTGGCATCGTTTGTGACTTACGTCTACATTTGTCACTTTCTAAACAAAGGATGATTCTATAGTAGTTGATCTGTTTCTTTCCCTTCCACAGTTTGTGTTACTTTTTCCTTGCCTCACTTCTGTCCTTTTTATTAATGCCACAAGAAATAGTTACTCTAACTGCTTTCCACGGTATATTAGTTACTTTTCTGAGGATGTAACAAAATACCATGACCAAAAGCAACTTATTAAAAAAAGCGTTTGTTTTGGTTTACAGTTCCAGAAGATAAGAGGAGGAATGACACCAAGTGGCAGGCGTGGTGACAGAAGAAGGGAGCTGAGGGATGGCGTCTTCAGTCACGGACATGGAGTGCAGAGAGACCTGGAAGTAGGGCAAGGCTGTAAACTCTCAAAAGCCGCAACATACTTTCTCCAGCAGGGCTCTAGCTCAAGATTCCTAATCCTCCGCAGACAGTGCCACCTGCTGGGGACCAAGTGTTTACTACACCTGCCGGCGGTGGACGGTTCTCTTTCAAACCCTCACAGGCTTCAATCAGAATAGCATTGCTAAACTAATGAAATGCAGAGCAAATACTAGGATCCAGCTGATCTTCCATCAGGCCAGACATTAAGGGGTTTCGCAAAGATGTAAATCAATGCTAATCTTTTCATCAAAGTTTCTTTGTTCTGAACAGGAAAGTGTTTTCCTAAAGTATGTTATTTATGCCCACATACATTGCACTATTATTTTTAAATGAGCAAGTTCTAGAAAATCTTTAAAATGTCCACTTAACTTCCAATTATAGTAAATATCAATGGGCATAAGTCACATAAGGAATGTTCTTTCATGGTCTTTGACAGCTTCAGGAGCATGAAGGAGTTGGAGAGATGTCGTTTACTAGATGGCTAAAAGTTCAAATCGGTTTTTATGTCATTTAGAAACCTCATATAGGTACATATATGTATATAGATAATGTACATTTCCTTTGTGCAGTAAATTGCTCTTTAATTAGTTTTGTAAGAAATTTTACTCACTAGGGATAGCTTCTTAAAAATATGTTTAAATATTGATAGCGAATCACTACAAAACAAAACACACCAAAGCTAGGAAGGAAATAAAGTAATCTTATCCATTTAAGACAAAAGGGAAAATAGATGCACAACATCCATTACCAAATTCCCAAAGGCAGAAATTCGGATTTCGATGACTGCAAGGCAGGAAATGCTAAGAGGGGATGTATGTGTTTTATATGAAATGAGCCTCTGTGCTCATCGAATGAAATCTGGGTCATTAACAACAGCCGTTTTACTGATTGTAATTGCTGCGATGGCAGAAACAGAGGCAGAAACTAGGAATTTCTCGTCGTGAATATCCATGCTGTAATGTGTTACTTGCAGTTCAACTGTGCCAACTGCTCTCACCTGAACTGTGAAACTGGATTCCAGTTCGGGAATGCTAATGGGAGAATGGGAGTAGCACCTTAAATTGGAGCTCAGTGGGCCTCTAATATCCCAGGAGTCCAGCTGCTGTTGTCACCATCCTTATGAGTCATTGGTTAATAATCACTAGGTGATGGGGAAGGTTTTCATCTTCCTTTATTGCAATGCCATAAAGCAAACACATTTACGATGTGAACTGTAAGTTACACATTTACTGCATTTACCACATTATCTACTTTTAGATTTTTAACACGTTTTATTTTTATTTTTATGACGTGTGTGTGGGTATGGCTTGTGACTGCAGGTCCTTTGGAAACCAGAAGAGGGCATAAGACACCCTGGAGCTGGAGTTAGAGGCAGCTGTGAGTCGGCTGATGTGGGTGCTGGGAACTGAGCTTAGTTCTCTGCAAGAGCAGCGTGCTCTCTTAACTGCGGAACTGCTTCTCTACTAACCCACACATATAGATTTAAAAAATCGTGTGTGTGTGTGTGTGTGTGTGTGTGTGTGTGTAACAGTGTGAGTGTAGCAGTCAGAGGAGAACTTTCAGGTTTCAGTTCTCTTCTTCTACCATGTAGGTCCTGGGATGAGACTCAGGCTCTTTCTTGGCTGAAAGAAACCGCATCCATTGGATGGTGGCGTGTGTGAAAACCGTGTAAACGGGCATTGGAAAGTTACCATTCACAGAGGACAGTGTGGCTGGAGGTAAGAGAATGTACCCAATTTTAAGAAATCTTCCTCTCCCTTGCAATGTACAAATCATCTGTCACAAATTAAGTAGGAAGGATATTATACAACTTGAAACAAATTATATCCAGTGTGTGATATATTACCCTTCCATTTTTGTAGCTAAAGATACTGAGACATAGTGTGTTTGCTTATTCGAGGGAGCTGCTCGGATGGGGTCGAGTAGGGTTGGTTTTGGAAACTTATGTTCCAGAGTTTCTCCCTGGGAACGTCTTTCTTGATATATTACTCACACAGCTCTGTGATAGGGAGCTTCTGGAGAATTAACTACATGTCAGGGTAGATGCCCAGAAAGAGGATGAATGTGTGGTCCTCAGCTGACGGGAAAGAAGTGGTTAGATGGAGTTCATGTATTCAGTGTCACAGTCTTTCTATAATGAGTGATGGAACCCACAGAGAAGATGGCTTTTTTCCCATTAGGTATTTTCTCTTTTATTATATTTTTATTTTTAAAATTTAAATATATGTTGATTATATTCTTTCCCTACCCCAACAAATAGCCCAGGAACCTATTGGAAAACTAAATAATACTGGCCTAAAAACATATTAATAAAATGACTTCTAATGATATTTCAATATATGCATAGATCAGTGCCTTGTTCAGCTACCATCAGAGAAGCTTCCTCCTGCAACAGATGGGAACAAATACAAAGACCCACAGCCAAATAATATGCAGAGAGTGAAAGACCTTGGAACACTCAGCCCTAAATGAGATGTCTCCATGAAATTCATGCCCTCAGAGCTCAGAGAACCCCATAGAAAAGGAGGTGGGAAATAGTGTAAGAGCTTGAGGGGCTGGAGGACGCCAAGAAAACAAGGGGAGGACTGCTTTTAAATAAGGATGTAGACAACGCTCTGGCTATATAAATAGAAATTTATTCAAATAATAGTTAGATGTGTAGTTTTGCCATATTTTCTCATTTGTTACTGGAAGTGTAATTAGCTTTATCTGAAAGAATTGAGATTTTTTATTTAAAATGACATCTATGTTTTTGGATGGCTAATAACAAGAACTTTGAATTATTTGCTGGTCTTTGTGCATGCTCTAGGACCAGGTTGTGTGCCCTTTGTTGTCTCTCAGCATCCCTTGAACACCTTAATTGCACCAAATGAACTTTCACTAAATGAGCATCCAGGTACTGGGCTAGGCGCTGGAAACAGAAAGAAGATGGTGATTCATTCTCTCCCGTTTGTAATGGCGTGGCTATTTGGCTGTCTTATAGTTGCCCAAGGGAGGAGGCAAATATGTCCGCGAGAAAGGGTTTATTTTATCTCAATTCTGTCAAAGCAAAAAAGTCAAGGTGGAAGGGACGTAAGACAGCTAGCTTAATCACAGGCATGGTTAAGAACCGGGCGATGGTGGCGCGCGCCTTTAATCCCAGCACTTGGGAGGCAGAGGCAGGCGGATCTCTGTGAGTTCGAGACCAGCCTGGTCTTACAGAGCTAGTGCCAGGACAGGCTCCAAAACCACAGAGAAACCCTGTCTCGAAAAACCAAAAAAAAAAAAAAAGAACGGAATGAGTGCTTGCCTGCTTCCGAGTCAGCTCACTTTCTCTTCTCCTGCGCAGTTTAGGGAATAGTGTCACCCAGTGAGGCCTGGTTTTCCCCACCTTAACTAAGACAATCAAAACAATCCCCTACAGACACACCAACAGGCCAGCCTGAGCTAGGCAGTCCTACACTGAGTCTTCCTTACCAGGTGATCTTTTACATTCTGTCAAGTTGAGAGTGGAAAGGAACATCACAAGAGACTAGCTCTAAAGAGCAAACTGTCTTGCTTGAGAGAAGCTCTGACGTTGGAGGACAGCCTGATGGCTGACAGGTTCCCGTGTTGTTAAGACACTCAGACCACGTCGGAGGAAAAACCGAAGGCTGCACAGAGAGGCAAAACAAAGGACAGCCCTGTTCCTCCCCAGCTCTGCCCACCATCTGACTGTAATCTAATGAGAAACTTTAGCCAGAGCCTTCTATTGAAATGAGGAGAGGTAACACAATTGTTTTCAGGTGCTAGGCCCTGGGTTGATTTATTATATAATAGCAGCTAACTCAAATAAGCTCTACTCATTTTTCAAACCTTGAATTATTTGTTTTTGTTTTTAATTCACTGGACTAAAGATCATTTAGGAGAATAATTTTGGTTTCCGTGTCTTTTCCTTCCCTTTTTATTTATTTACTTTTACTGTACCTGAAGAGAGGGTGCCACACGGAGGGGAGAACTGTTGGATGCCCCACACATAATTTGTCCTTATTGTCTCCGCCATCGACATGTAGAAGTGACTAGTTGGCTGCTGTCCCCGTCCTGAGGCTGACATGATGAGTTTGTTATGGTGAGAACGTGATGTTAATCCCTGTGCAGCTGTGAGTCATTGTGGCTCCTGAGGCCAAACTACTCAATACGTTAGTTTTATTGCTTCTGAGATGATAAACAGATACCAGAGCTTGTCGGCATGTGAGGTCTATGATACAGGACAGTCCCTGGCATATATATAACTACCTCACGCATAGGAGCAGACTCTTTGGCAGAGACGGAAAAACCACAAACTCACATTAAATCCAATGAGAAGGTTAGTTCCTCTAGGCACCCTAGTCCAGCTAGGACTCATCTGGGCTCTTGGTGTTGTGGTGGGACATATGGTATCCTTACTGTGTACAGAACAAGGGACCCATAGTTCTGAGTGGCCAGCTTGGAGAAGAAATCTCAGTACCCTCTTATGGAAATAATAATCACGGTAAAGACTATGAGTTCACAGTGTCTGGTGGGGTGAGGCCTCTTCCACAGCAGAGGAACACAAAGGAAAGGACTTGAAGGTAGGAGGGGGACTCTTGGAGAGAGGCCTTTGTCGCTCTTGTTTCCTGTCAGCATGAGGTGAGCAGCCTCTGCCTCTAACCCTGCTGCTGTGGTGTGCTCACCATGGGACCAGGGTTAGTGGAGCTGAGGACCTTGGGCTGAAACACCTGACACCATGAGTGAACACATGTCTTTCCACTTTAGTTGTTTATGTTAGGTCTTCTGTCAGAGGGACACAGTCTGACTAATACCTCTGCCTTTTTCGAAAGTGTTCTTTTCCCAAGGCAGCGCTAGCCTCTCTGAGCACACAGAATGCTGTAGGTCAGCAGGTACGCAAGTAGAAATCTGGTCTTTGTACACCTGTCAGTTTTACCTAAGTAAGCTCCCAACAATCATTTTTCTTTTCACGCCAGATTTTACTTAAACATCGTAGTTTTCAGATCTTTCTTGTGTGGCTAAAGTTGTATTTTCTTTTGTTTTCTACTTACCATGCCCTTTTGTGGTTGTATTTTCCTACCTTAGGATGGTTAATCTTTTAAAAAAATTAAACAAATAAAATACAGTTTTTTTATTATTTGAGAATTTCACATATGAATACGATATATTTTTATCATAGCCCCGACATCCTCTGTCTTCTCTCAGACCACTCAACATCCTGCTTCCAACTTCATACCATCTTTATTTTTTTATTTTTTTATATTTTTTTTTGGTTTTTCGAGACAGGGTTTCTCTGTAGCTTTGGAGCCTGTCCTGGCACTAGCTCTTGTAGACCAGGCTGGCCTCAAACTCACAGAGATCCGCCTGTCTCTGCCTCCCAAGTGCTGGGATTACAGGCATGCGCCACCACCGCCCGGCTTCATACCATCTTTAAAAGCAGTAAACTATTGATTCTGGTTAGAGCTATCCACCTAGACACTGCCGTATCGTCATCCATGAAGAGTGGATAATCTAGAAGAGTCCACGCCCTAAAGAAAACTGACTCTCCCAGAAGTGCGATGGTTAAATTTAATTGTCAGGTAGACTTTGAACCACGTAGAAACCATACCTATGAGCATTTCCTTGAGAGTAGGCATGTGTGTGTTTTTAAGAATATTTATTTATTTTTAGAGTATTGGTGTTTGGCCGGAATGTGTGTCTGTGTACCGTGTGCACACAGTGCCATGGAGGCCAGAAGCCATCACTGAATCCTTTGTAACTGGAGTTACATATGGTGTTTAGCCAGCATGGCTGCTGGGAACCAAACCTGGGTCCTTTGGAAGAGTGATATGTGCTCTTAGCCTCTGAATCTTCTCTCCAGACTATTAAGAGTGTTCAACAGGTTTAACTGAGAAGATTCACCTTGATTTTATGTGGTTTATCCATGGTTTGGGGCTCCCAGGATGAATAAAAATGGAGAAAGGACAAAAAGGCACAGATCAGTGTAGTGATGAGGTGAGCAGGCCTGCTTTTCGTCCTGCTCAGCTCCCGCATAACTTGCTTTACACCCGAAATAACAACACACAAATTGTATTCATTTAAACAGTGCCTGGCCCATTAGCTCTAGCCTCTTACTGGCTAACTCTTACATCTTGATTAACCCATATCTAGTAATCTGTGTATCACCATGTGGTCGTGGCTTACTGGGAAGATTCTATCCTATGTCCGTCTTGGGCAGGAGCCTCATGGCGTCTGCCTGACTCTGCTTTCTTTCTCCCAGAATTCTGTTTGGTCTACTCCGCCTATCTAAGCTGCTGTCCTATCAAAAGGCCAAGGCAGTTTCTTTATTTAACCAATGAAATCAACACAAAACAGAAGACCTTCCTACATCAGATCAGGGGTGTTCTTCTTTCTTTGCTTCGGGATCTATGTACAGGTGAGCAAGCTCTCATCACCACAGGTTCACATCATCAGCCCTCTGCCATGTGTTTTCTGTCAGAGTGGACCATACCCCTAAATCATCAGACAAGACAAATTCTTCATCTCTAATGTTTTATGACAGGCATTTTGTTATAATAATTGGAAAAACAATTAATATAGAAAAAAATTGGTTTTGGGGGTGGGGGTAGGGCTATTGCAAGGGCAAATTGTCCATAGAGTTTTTAGGTCTTTAGATCCAAAAATAGGAACTGTCATCTTGGCTTGGTCTATGATCAGTATATCAAGTGCCTGATCAGATCTACTTACATTTCAGATATATATGTTTTGTACCTAAGATTAAACAAGAACAAACAACTAATTTCTATCCTAATACATTTTTAATAATATTAAAATTTGTCTTTTATAAGAAGTACTATCATACTAAGAACTTACATGTTTATTTTTTGTAGGCATGTATGTGCATACATGTGTGTGTTTATGTGCACATGTGTGTACTGATGTGAATGCACATGTATTTATGTGGAGGTGAGAGAACTACTTTGGGTGTCATTTCTTAGGCACCATCCATCTTCTAAAAATAATATTTTTTTTTTCAGACTGAGCCTCAGTATGTAGCTCATGCTGGCCTGGAACGTGCTCTGTAGACCAGGCTGGCCTAGAACTCACAGATATCTACCTGCCTCTGTTTCCTGAGTGTTGGGATTAAAAACACACACCAGACCTGCAATATCCATCTTCTATTTTTGAAACTGGGTCTTTCATTGGCAAGCAGTCTAGGGTGAAAAGCTATCCCTCGGGATCTCCCGGCATGCATTTCCCCAGCACTCTGATCACAAACATGTTCTTGATTCCAGACCAGCCTGGACTACATCATGAAGTCCTGTCTCAAAAATCATTTTTGAAAGATTGATGGTGTCCAAGAAATGACACCCAAAGTAGCCCTCTGAACTCCATGTACACATGTGCACATTCACGTCAATAGTCCATGTGTGCATAATTTGCACATGCCTGCACGTTAGCCTCAGGCTCTTAACCAACTGAGCCACCCCCAGTCCCACACTGATTACATCATGACTCCTTTGAGATGGGAGACAGCTTAGATGAGGGGACTGATGACTTGGGGGACGTTAAATAAGGTATCAAAATAAACATGGATTCAGAGGGCCATGATTAGGGCTTTTTTCTTTTTCACATTCTCGCTGTGTGTCTTTAGGCCAACCAATGAATCACTCTGATTCATTGATCATGGCTTATCACTCTGGGGAACACGGAAGGCATTTAGTGTACAGAGACCCTCATGGGCTTGTCATTTTTCCTTGACCCAGAGGATTTTGTGGGTGATTGACACAGTAGGATGTAGACTTTGTGTTTTCTTTTGTTATCCTGCAGTGACTAAACTGCCTTTCAAGGGGATAGGGAAGCCTTCCTCCCACTACATCATAATGCTTTGACTTCTTTAAGTTCAATGTGTGTTTGCAATATATTTATTCCCAGTAGTAAGGCAGGTTTTGTTCTCTTTTCCTCTTGGAAACACTGAAAAAGTGAAACATTTACCCTCTGCGCTACCAGCCGGGCTTTCCCCTAGATCTGTGGATAATAGCTCCTGCCAACAGGGTCCTCTGAAGTAGAAAAACACGGTTGGAGCAGTTGCCTGAGGAGCTCAGGGTCTGGTCATGGATAAAACCCTGTGATGGGTTTCTCCCATCCCTGAACCCCATGTCTGTTCTCTGGTCAGATTGTCCTATACCCACGGGAAATAGCCTAAAGCCTGTGGCATGGATGAGGACATTATTTTCATGGAATCTCGATGCTGCTTTTTTTTTTTTTCGGGCTAAAGGTCACTAGTACTGCCAATGTTGGAAGAGAACAAACAGCTTTCCCAATTTTAATCTTTTAAAGTAGTATGGGGAAAAAGGATTTGCATATCCATAATCCTGATTCAAAATGTCCTGGGCTTCAAATGATTAGTAGTGTCTTGGGATATAAGAATAACTAATAATTCCAAGCAGAGCACACGAACAAAGAAACATTTTAATTGGTACATGGAAGGGCGCTTGAATATATAAAGGAACTAAAATCCCAGGGGGATTACTTGTACAAAAAGAGGACGGTTCTGAAGACATGGTTTTGTGGCTTGGATTTCAGGGATATATCTACTTTTACAAGGCCTGGATCCTTGATGGTGAGAACAGAAATATGGAGAATCTAAAAAAATGAAAACAAATTATGGTCAAGACAGTTCTGATTTTGTAGCTTGGGAGTGGATATATTATTCGATATTTATTTATTCATTCAAAAACTGTTATACATATGATGCATGTAATTGAAACTGACTCATTTTTAGAGCTGTTTGAGGTTCACAGCAGGTGCAGAGATTTCCATATATTTCTTGTCTCTACACATGGTTAACTTCCCTGATTGTGAAAAGCTCCCACTAGATATTGGATTTATGTATAAAACTGATGGACACTATTCAACTCTGGAAGTTAAAACCGTACTATCAACGTACTGTGGCTATTGCCATACTTAGGGTAGTGCCATGGCACAGGTGCTGTGTAAATATTGCATGTGACCACTTTCTTTTTTTTTTTAAAGTATTTTAAGTTTTATTAAAACTTGAAAGCTATTTATGTTCACAATAAAATTGAGCAGAGCCACACACCTGCTGACCTCACTTTCCACTTCCCTACTGTCTCAATTTT
>NW_004949168.1:722915-725535 GCF_000317375.1 Microtus ochrogaster | reverse complement strand
TGATAGATATGGGTCTATTTTCATTCTTCTACAGATTGACATCCAGTTTTGCCAGCACAATTTGTTGAAGATGCTCTCTTTTTTCCATTGTATACTTTTAGCTCCTTTATCGAAAATCAGGTGTTCATATGTTTGTGGGTTAAAGTCAGGGTCTTTTACTCGATTCCATTGGTCGACTTCTCTGTTTTTATGCCAATACCAAGCTGTTTTCAGTACTGTAGCTCTGTAATAGAGTTTGAAGTCAGGGATGGTAATGCCTCCAGTCAATCCTTTATTGTATAAAATTGTTTTGGCTATCCTGGGTTTTTTGTTTTTCCATATGAAGTTGATTATTGCATGTGACCACTTTCAAAGGACCAGTGGTTCTTGATATTTCACTCATGATATGTAAAACAGTGATATCCTGAGGTGTCAACATTTTCCTGTCCCACTCATCCTCAACATGTAATTTACAAGAATAATAAACAATAGACTTCTTATCTCGCCATATGTAGAATAAAGCCTTGGGTTTCAGATATATATATATATATATATATATATATATATATATATATATATACACACATATATATATTAAGTATGTTCTCAACTTGAAATATTCTTATTACCGTATTTGTTTATTTTGTTTGAAACATTCTGAAGGCTAATTCTTTAAAGTATTTGACGTATTTCCAATGTAAGTTTTGGTCAATGGTTGTCTTCTAACAATTCTGGTCATTTCTGTTTCCCCTGGATTATAACTATAATTAAGATTTCATGTATACTTGCTAGTAGAATCGGTGCATAATAGTAGCTGTATAACTTTACCATCTATTCTGTTTCTATTCTAATATGATTTTCCCTAAACTTTGTGTATGTATAAAGGTATCTTATTCTTAACGTTTTCACTATCCTGTCAACTGATCACTGTGGAAAGATTGAGAGACTGTGGAATGCTCAGCCTTCAATGGGGCATCTGTCTCACACCCCTTCTACTGAAGAACCAGAGATTATAGCAGGACAGGTGGATGGAGAGATTTTAAGAACCAGATGTTGGGGAGGGGCTGCTGCAAAGCTATTTCTGGACATGATGGGGCTGTTGCACATAGGAACTCATAATAATAGGGACTTGTACTGATGTAGGTGGGTCGTCTATCTATCTGTTGTTTCACTGGTAAAGAAAACTGCTTGGCCTGATAAGTCAGAACATAGGTGGGTAGAGTAGACAGAACAGAATGCTGGGAAGAAGGGAAGTGAGGTAGATGCTATGAAGCTCCAACCCAAGATGGACGTAGGCTAGAATCTTCTTGGTAAGCCACCACCTCATGGTGCTATACACATTGATAGAAATGGGTTAATCAAGATGTGAAAATTAGCCGATAAGAAGCTAGAACTAATGGGCCAGGCAGTGTTTAAAAGAATACAATTTGTGTGTTGTTATTTCGGGTGTAAAGCTAGCCGTGCGGAAGCCGGGCGGGACGAAAAGCAGGCCTGTCTGCACCTCCTTCTACACTGTACAAGATTAAACCAGCCAAAAGTCCTCACTGTGGGTGATTTGGGATCTTCTGAGGGCCCACCTACCCTTAGCTGAAGAAACTATGGGCAACTGGTTGCAGCTGGTGAGGAAGGGTTTCTTTCAACTTGCTTCAGGGACGCTGCTCCTGATAATTTGCTCACGCTCTTGCGGATGGCATCTTGCACATCCTGGCAGCACTGAATGAACTCGGTGGGCTAAAAAGAGTACAGGAAGTCGGGAGGGAAAGTGGTAGGAGGTGTGGGCGGATTTGACCCAAACATTCTATGCATATGTGAAATTCTCAAATAATAAATAAAAAGGAAAAACATTCAATACCTTGCTTACTGCTTAAGATTCTACATTTAAATTCCCTACGTGTAGGGATATTTGCATCTGAAGCTTAGAAGCAGTACTTGGATGTGTTTCTTTCTCTCACTCCACCCTGTCTTGACCACTGTGCTAGAGCTATCGCGATACGGTGGGTACAATAGTGTTGACTAGTCTTTCAGGCTGCCTTTCTGTTCTGCCAGCATCCACACCCTCAGAGCAGGCAGGTGTTGCTCGGGGCTCTGTTGGGAGGCAGCTGAGAGAAGATTAAGTGACACCCCGCTGTAGGAAGATTTCTTGAGGTTTTGTTTAGGTAACCAGATGAGACCAGTTTGGGATGTTATCTCGCCTGGTGATCTCAAGAGGCTGTGCAAGGATGCCCTTCAGGAATATCTTCAAGATAAAACATGCCTTCCATTCTTAAAAAGCCACAGCTCCTATTTATTTTCAAGTTAGTTATTCTTCGAGCCAATTGAGAACTTATCAAGTGCTCTTTTAATTAAAATATGGTAAGTATAGATATTTCTCAGACCTTCTTACTCAGTGTGTGGGTCACTTTAGCTAAATCCCAAAATAGGCTTCCTTACAGAGATTCTTAATAAATAAACACTCCCACATTTAATGTAGTTTCTTGGAAGGATGTGGCTTTTTTTTTCTAGTTAGAAGCATTTTATTTAAATGTGCCAAATAAAAACCCATATCTTCAGACCAAAAGTGATGTGGGAATGATTTCTTATTAATAAAGAAACTGCCTAGGCCCATTTCATAGGCCAACCCTTAGGTAGGCGGAGAAAACAG
>NW_004949168.1:693759-720014 GCF_000317375.1 Microtus ochrogaster | reverse complement strand
TTAAAAGAATACAGTTTCCGTGTAATTATTTCGGGACATAAGCTAAGCTAGCCATGTGGGTGGCAGGGTGCTGGGGACGCAGCCCCTGCCGCTCTTATTTCAACACAAAAGATGTTAATACTTTCAACAAAAACAATTACTTAACTGCTATGAATTTTACAGGGCAATAATCCAGATCCATTTTGATTAGATGGTTGATGATCCTTCCTAGGTTACATTTTACAGACATAAAAAATCCCTTATAATAATGTAAACAAAATAACTTTTCCCTAAAGGGTGAACTTGAGAACTTCAGTCCATTCTTTCAGGACCTGCACTTCTTCGTGGATTCCCTGATGGGGAATGGCTTCTTTTAGGTGACGGAGATCTAGATCTTGATCGGCTGCTTCTTGGCCGTGAAATAGACCTGGATCTTGATCTTGACCTTGAACGGGATCTCGAACCTTTTATAGAACCAGACCTAGATCTTCTGAGTGAAGCTGATCTTGATCTACGAAGAGACACAGACCTTGATCTTCGAGGAGATGCTGATCTTGACCTCCTTCCCCGACTCCTGCTGCGTGAGCGAGAGTATCGCCTTCCCCTGGAACGGGAATGTGATCTAGACTGTGACCTGCTTTTTCTTTGAGGGCTATAGCAATGACAGTCATAAGCATACCGTCCCTTTTCACCACACTCATAGCATTTATCATTAGGATCAAAGGGACGTCTTGCAGGTGGCCTATCAAAACGAGATCTCCGAGGCATGCCTGTTGATAATTCAACCCTCACTCGAGAACCACAAATCACCTTCCCATCCAATCCTTGAACTGCATCTTCTGCATCTGTAGGATCTTCAAATTCCACAAAGGCAAATCCTGGAGGATTTCTGGCAATCCACACGGTTCTTAAGGGCCCATAGTAACTGAATGCCCTTTCTAACTCGCCTTTACCAGCACCAGTTCCCAGGTTACCAACATACACCTTGGTTTCTCTTCCATACCGCCCATAGCGTGACATGATGACAGGTTCGTGTACTCGGCTCTCGCTCGCAGTGCCCGCAGCTCCAGCAGTAGCACCGACGCGGCTGCACTGCTTTCCTCGTCGACACTCCCGGGGGCGCTACCCCCAATTTTCCAATAGGTACAGTGTGAAGGAGAACTGTTTTCATGGAAGGATTTTCCCGTTGACTTCATGCACATTTGTTATAGTGCTTGATTATGTTTTAACTATTTATTTATACACATCTTTCCATTGTTAGTCATTTGATGAGCCACAGCCCTGCTTAACTTTGCTTTAGAGGGGATAATGCAAAATGAAATTTTATTGATGTTTCAGTTGAAGCTATATAAAGGTTCTAAATTCAATGTTTGAATCCTGATGGCTGTTTAGGTTTTGATTTTGGTTTATCAGCCCAGTGTAGATGTGTGTGGTCACAGATCAGAGGGTTCTGGTCCTCGGAAAGTAGCCTTCAGTGCCTTTGAAGACTTGTGCTCCTGAAACAGTCTTTTGTCTTACCTTTTGGATTCAGGGATATTTTAAGCAGCTGGAAATTAAAGTGGGCGAATTTTCAGTACTCACTGGTAATTCCCTCCCGATACTCTCCTGTGTTTCTATGTTTTATTGTTTCATTCTTGTCTTCATATTTACTATATTTCTAATCTCCATGCCTTTACCCTGGTGAGAGGTATTTTTGTCGAAGCTAGTCCCCGACAGCAACTACCACTAATCTCTCTAGTGTATAAGACAGGTATGCCCAAGCACTCTGTGATGGCAGCGATGATGGGCTACAGGTTGGTCCTGTGTGCCCTGGGCTCACCGAAGTTCTAAGCTAAGGCCTCTTCCCCACCCTCATGTTTATACACAGCTTGTTTTTTCCTCCTACCACAGTTCTACCCACAGCTTCCTCAATGTGTTCCTCTTTGTGGATTGCACTTCCCCATACAAGCATATCTGTGTCTGTGAATCCCAATTCAAGTGAGGACCAGGTTCTGAGTCCACTCTGAACCCCAGGGTGGCACCCCTGTCCAGCATAGGAGATGAAGTCTTTGGGGTTTAAAGATGCAAGCTAGGAAGTACAGGGCCATCCTTCTCCAGTTTCTGTTGGCTGCTTGGGAGGACTTCTAGGTCCTCATGTATTCTGGGATGACTTCACACTAGATAGTCAGTAAGGAGAACCTGGTACACATGAGCTTGCTTGAATGTCCCAAGTGTTGGGACCACAGGCATATGCCACCATGACTGGTCACATCCTGTCTCAAACTTTACTTTTTCAATGTGTCAGTGTGGGTTGAAGTGCCTTGGGGCTTTCCTTTTCCCTTTTGCTTGAAGCCATGCTGGGAGTTATTCTTCTCTTCCCTTAATGTTTTGCTCAGTGCTTTGCTAGTGCCTGTAGTTTCTCTGCTAAAGGCAACCTGGTTTCTATTTCCTATTGACTCTTTGTCTCCAGACTGTATGCGTCTCAGGTATAGTGATGCCTTGCTTCAGACTCATGGAGGTATAGGAAAGTAATGTTGTCTCTAATCCACTATCTAGTCCCTTGTTCTCATTCATATTTTTACATCTTCATTTTTTTCCACTTCCATGCTTCTTTTATTTCGTCCATTTTCTGTGTAACAGCTGAATTATAATATGGCATGTCCCTGTTTGAACCTCTTCAAAAAGTTTCCATCACAATTCAAAGTGTGCCTATGTGATACAAAGGGTGTGTTTGTATTGGCCCACTATCCTAAAAACATTGATCATAATTAAGTTCACTGTAAGATGAGAAATCAGGTCGCAATGGATGTGAGTGGCTTCATACGTCTTCAAGACATTCTTGCTAGACAGAATGGCTCATGAACCTCATCCCTTATCTGTCTAGGTTTCCTTTTTATGGTTTGGCTAATAAAAACAGATGCTGAATTTGTGGCCTACGTGTGGCACACGCATACATCATCACACGGGAATGCCTTTTATCTTAAAATGGCTTTAATTTTGAAATTCTCAAATTTACAAAAGAGCTGAAGGGATAATACAGTGAACATTTTAATAACCTAGAATCACAAGAATCCACCATATATTTCCATTTTTACTTCCCTTTTCATACCCCACAAAGACTTTTTAAAAATTAATCAACCATAATGGCCGAGTTGTTTGGCCCATGGCGTCTTCTGCATATGAGAATCTTCATCTATAATCTTAGCACTCACCAACATGATCATTAATCCAGTACAATCACGTAAAACAGTGCCCATGAAGATCTGCCCAGATGTCCTAAAACCGGCCGCCCATATTTAAGCCGTGCAGGTGCTCTATGCCTTCTTAGTCTCCACTATTATAGAGTCACTGATGTCTTTATTGGGTGACACCGACTTTTTCCTGGATGCCCAGTGAGATGCCCCGAGACTGCTTTGCTCTCTTTGTCTCTCTGATTATCTTTCCTGATCACATTCAAGTCTGTAAGACCACGCGGTGTTGACCTCTTATTGGATGGCGGTGAGGTGGAAAGCGACAGACTGACTTTTCAGCCTTGTTTGACCAGGCAAAGTGACTTCTGTCAGACACATTTCATCATGGACGGAGGTACAGTGAGGCCATGGAACATACTTCTGAGTGTTACACCTGGCCTAGCCTTTCCAGAGCCATTGTTTATTTATTGGACCGCACTAATTATTCTCCATACCATCTTGTTTGGGGTAAACATATAAGGCCTATCCTTTCACCTCTGAAATAAAGCAGAAATAAGCTATGATATATATAATAAAGAAAATAGGTTACCTTCAAACCTCTTACCTATAAAGTTCTTGGGAGATTCATAACAGAGTAACTTTGTTTTCATTTAAATCTTCATGTGTTCCCTAGTTAGTAATGAACATTTTACATGCATTTCAAATAACAACGATTGGTTCTCTCAAGTGCTTACCTCTCTCTCTCTCTCTCTCTCTCTCTCTCTCTCTCTCTCTCTCTCTCTCTCGTGAGCTTAGGAATATATCACTTTCATGATAACTAACACGGGAACCAAGAGAAAAATGACAATACAGATACATCTGACCCAAAATAGACTAGAGGGTGATGCCTCAGATTGTTTGAGAACCCGGGTTCTTAGGGGTTTGAGGATCCGGTCTCTCTGAGTGAGGATGGCTGCCCGAGCCCCAGCCCATTTCCCTGGCCCCTGGAGACGGTACTGGTATGGGGTGCAGGGTCCCCAGAAAATCTCCTTGGCCAGCTTTGTATCCCAGAAAAAGAGAGAGAGCAGGTTGGGTTTGACCCCTATCTCTGAAGCAATTTCGTCCATGTAGTCGATGTACTGCACTCGATGTATGCCTCTGGGACTCTCCACAAGCCTGGAACGAGAAGAAAATGCTCAAATGCCTGTGGTAGATTTTACCCCTGAGTTTCCGGTGAGTTTTCCCCTTACTTGGTAGCATGTTAATTCTCTTCTGTGCACAAATCATCTTCATTTTGTACATCTATACGCTTTACTACAGGTTTTTAGGAGAAGTCATATATTATCGACCTCTTTAATCTTCCCACAGGGCCCAGTAGAGTGACATAAGTATAGAAATTATTGAATGAGTGATTAGATTAATTTTTGAAGAGAAAATGGGTCCTTTTTCCAGACAGAGTCCAGTTCTGTTATAGAAAAGTCATAGGCAAGAACCCCGAGCTGGGGAGAACGCTATGATAAACTCCACTGCCCATTCAATGCTTCCTAGCTATACACAGTATCTTGACACATATTAATTTCTGGACACAAATTATGCTCTGGAATACTCTTAGGCATTGGCAACTTGTTCCACAGTCTTGGAAACCTAGAAACCCTTGGCTAAATTTTTCTTGAGTAAAAGAGAAACAAAACCAATATTATAGACAATTTATAGACTATAAAAACTTTTCAAAATGTTTAGAAGACACTAATGAGTATTTTAAAAATACCATAAAACGTGAACGAGGCATCTAACTAAAGGAAAAAGTAGTTGGGAACACGAAACAAGGCTTAGGAGAGCTGCAATAACCCATTAATTAAGGCAAAAATTAAATTCATGAAATCAGAAAAAGGGGAATTGATATATAATAAAGGTAGTTTCTTGAAAAAGAAAATCAAACAGTAAAATAAGTACATTTCTTAAAGTTATGAAGTTGTGATAAGAATATTTTATCATGTCTCCTGGTTTTCCTCAGGGTTCTCTTGAGGGACGTGCCCAGAGAAGCCGATAAAAAAATTCAAAATAACAGTGCATTTAGCTACCAGCTATTGAGTTAAAGTGTTTGTTTCCCCCCTAGGTTTTGAATTTAGCTATTTATTAAATATTCTGTTTGACCATAGTTCTTACTAGGAGTCAGTGACTGCTTCCTGGTTTTTGTTTGTTTGTTTGTTTGGTCTGTTGGACACAGCTATAGACTAGGGTGTTCCGGGGTGGTTCAGTTACTGTGGGAGCTCATGATCCATTGGCTGGGCATTTTTACACATACACCCTTTATGTCACTGAGCAAAAGCAATTAGACCAGATCATAGGCAGAAAGCCCGTGAAGAGAAAACTGAGTAATTCCCTCCAGACAGATTTCACTGACTTTAACAACAGCAACCCAAGCCCCCAAGCCCCCAACCAGGCTCCTTACTCCTTCTGCATTTTCTGCTTCCTTCTGTTGATGGCTGCCATCATGTCGCTATGTGAGGGTAACTTTTTTAGTCCTGAGGAAACAAGACAGGCTTTGAAAGACCATCAGGAGGGCTGGGTAAGAGAAGCAAACAGGAAGGATGGCGTGGAAGTAGAACAGGTATAGCTGTAGAATCTCCATGGAATGCACAGTGCAAGCCATGGTTAGAAAACTTCTCAGAAGGCCATTCTCTTACAATCAGTTTTAGGCTGTCAGCAAGGGGAGTCAGTTTTCTCTCAAGAAAAATATGTTTTTGGGGAGTTGTTATTTTTTAGTTTAAAGCTATGCTTAAAATTCATGACTATAAACACTCATCTTAATATGGCTTTTTGAAAAAAATACATAATATTTGCATATATTTATGAAATACGGTATGATACTTTGATTCATGTATATATGGGGTAATAATAAGCTTGGAATAATTAACTTATCCATTACCTTAAACCTTTTCATTCCTTTAAAAAGTTTTTAGTTAACTTACAGAGTAGCAGGTTTTCCTTATGGCAGAACAGCAGAGAGAAAGTAAAGTTGGGCTCATGGTGCCATAGTGATCGTGGGGCAGACATGCAAGTGAAAGCCAGAAGAGCAGATGAAAGGTGGCTCAACAGTTAAGAACACTTGCTTCTCTTCAAGAAGATCCAGGTTCAGCGCCTAGCATCTACATTTGGCCACTTGTGGCCATCTATAATCCCAATTTCAGGGATTCCAAGACACTCCTCTGGGTTCTGTGAGCACCCTCATGTACCTGGCACACATCCACACACTCAGGCACACACACACATACATATAATAAAAGAAAACAAAACATTAAAATAAAAAAGTCACACATAAAATAGTTTGCCACTATGAATAAGATACATGGCTCACAGGAGGGACACCTAGGATGTTCCTTAAAGTAAAGGGACACTCCCATGAAGGATTGTTAACCCCCAGTGCCCCTTTTCCAATAGAACAGGGCTATTAGCCACTCTGACAACAGAATCCCAAGTCAGCTGAGGGATTTCAATGTTAAAGATCAATCAGAACTAGAATCACGGGGAACCAGGCAAGTGCTCTACCCCTGAGCTACACCCCTGGCCTTGGTAGAATAGGGAGGAAGTAGAAGAGAAAACCATGTGCCCTCACTACCTGAGTGCGTGGTCGGGGGCACAGTTGCTCCTAGGAGGACCATCGTACCTGTGAACACACGCACAACCCATCGGCTTTGGAGCTCTGACGTGGGAATGGTGGCTCCCACTGGCTGGAGGATGCCAATGAAAGCTAGTGTCGGCTTCTCTAACTGAGGAGGGAAGACAAATTTAAACATCGTGTTTTCGCTGTCCAGGATTTCAGAGTTGTCGTCCAAGAAAGGGAAAGATAAGGTGTAGCCCGTGGCAAAGACAACAACATCCACAGGCTCCTTGGTACCATCCTCAAAGATGGCGGATGTCGAGGTGAACTCTTTGACGTTTGTCTTGATCACCACTTTCCCGGTAATGATGCGATTTGGCAGGTCGTCACTGAAGATAGACTGATGGCTGAGAAATCTGTGTGTTCAGGAGCATAATAGTGCAGAATGAGAGTGAATATTTCCATAAGGAAGCTGAGGTTGTAAGCAATTAGAAAACCACAGCAGTATTTCAATCATTTTAATATCATTTACTGCCCTCCCTGGATACCTGGTAGTGTTTGTTGGTGAAGAACCAGATTTTGGAGGCAGAATGGACTTTATACTTATTCCGCTATTCCTTGCTGTGACTTTCTGGACAGGTCATAAAAACACCTTATCATCAGTTTCAAAATTTGTCAGATGGTCATAATGACTTAATCAAATCAGACCTCATTAATCAAATCATGATAACACTATATTTAGATAATGGGATTTTTACCAGAAGTAAAGTTCTTCAATGTTGGCTTTGGGCATTTGTGATTGGGATCATGTAAAAGTTGACATAAATTGGTTATCAGTTTCCTTCAAGGGTCTGCAAAGTGCACCTGAAAGACTTTAATATTAAATCATCACTGGGAAGTACTTGTACTTAGTGACACACAATATTTGGTAATTGCAAGGTTTGAGTTACAAATTCCTTGCAGAAAGCCCTATTCTCAAATTGCTTCATAGTTGATACATATCAACTATCTTCTTTTACCAGGATTACACATCCAATACCATAAAACTAGGCAGGTTCTTCCTCTCTAGCTCAGAGTGGTCTGGAATGCACTGTATAGCGTGAGCTGCATTTGTACGTAGGATAATCCTTTAGCCTTAGCCTCCGGAGTGCCGAGATCATGGCATAATCTACTATGCCTGGTTTACTTATCTTTTTTTAAATTTAGAAACTGATGTCATGTGAGAAGGGAAGATACTTGATGTGGGAAGTCCTTCTGTCTATGTGTTGCTTTTATTGGTAAATGAATAAAGAAGCTGCTTTCGGCCAATGGCTTAGCAGAACATAGCCAGGCTGGAAGAGATATATAGAGAGTAGGCAGAGTCAGGGAGATGCCATGGAGCTGCCAGAGGGGAAAGACACGAGCTGCCAGCTGGAACCTTGCTGGTAGACCACAAGCCTCATGGTAAAATGTAAAATAATAGAAATGGGTTAGTTTAAGATATAAGAGTAAGCCAGAAATACGCTTAAGCTATTGGCCAAACAGTATTGCAAATAATATAGTTTCTGAGTGATTATTTTGGGTCTGAGCAGTCAGGAACGAACAAGGATCCTCCCTCTGGTAACAGATACTATGGGAGATGCTCCTGTACATTGTAAAGATTTGTCACTCATATTGGTTTAATAAAATGCTGGTTGGCCTGTAGCCAGGCAGGATGTATAGACAGGACAACCAGACTAAGAGAATTGCAGGAAGAAGAAAGGCTCAGTCTGCAGTCACCAGCCAGAAGCAGAGGAAGCAAGATGAGAATGCCTCACTGATAAAAGGTACCAAGTCATGTGACTAATATAGACAAGAATTATGGGTTAATTTAAGTTGTAAGAGCTAGTTAATAAAAAGCTTGAGCTAGCCGGGTGGTGGTGGCATATGCCTATAATCCCAGCACCCGGGAGGCAGAGGCAGGTGGATCTCTGGGAGTTTGAGGCCAGCCTGGTCTACAAGAGCTAGTTCCGGGACAGGCACCAAAAGCTACAGAGAAACCCTGTCTCTAAAAACCAAAAAAAAGCTTGAGCTAATAGGCCAAACAGTTTATAAATAATATAAGTCTCTGTTTCTTTGGGGCTGAATGGCTGTGGAACTAGGCAGAACAGAAACTTCTGTCTACAGAACGAGCCAAGAAAGACCACATGGATGACACCAAGCTCTAAGTGTCATGTTGGGGTAAAGCATCGAGAAGAGTGAAGGAAGATATCTGTGGAATTGGAAGAACCAGTGAAGAATGGGGGTGAGAAGACTGGGTTGGGTGGAATGGGTGTGAGGAGGAAGAGAGGCTGGATCCCCAGACGGCATCTGAAACCACGATAGCCCTGGGATGTATGGTTTCATTTGGTACTGAGTGTGGATGGTGTAAGTGGTAGACCAGATGGAAGAGTAGACCAGATCAGCTGAATTCAGATATACCTGCACTGCCTGAGTACAGAGTGGTCAGAAACATGGATAGGTGCAGTTGTCCTAGCTGGTAACAGGCTTGAAGGTTACTATGGAACCATAAGTTTAAATCTAAAAGATAAATAGGAAACTGTGGACAGGTGATAGTGCAAGAGTTAGCGATGGTGTAAAGTGACACAGTGAGGCAGGGTGAATAAGAGTAGAGATGGAACTTAACTGCTTCACCAATGTATTCCCCACGGACATTCTTTCCTCTCTCAGTAGAATCGTCTCAATTCCTGGTTCTCAGGAAATGGCTTCAGTATTCCCAATTAAAGTCAATTCCATTGAGACTTAGAATGCCACCCTTTAGTTACTATTCCACACACCTACCTTATACAACAACTGACTGGCATGGTGATTTTTTAAAAAATAATTTGTTTTAAATTGTGTGTGTTTATGTGTTGAGGGTTTGGGTGGTAGGGGGTTGCAGCATCCTTGGGGACCACAAGAAGGCATCATATCCCCAGGACCTGGAGCTACAGGCAGTTGTCAGCCTCTAGATGTGGGTGCTTGGAACTGAATTCTGGTCTTCTGTAAGAGCAGTAAGGGCTACTAACTGCTGGACCATCTCCTCAGCCCTGCTGTAGCAGCTTAAAACATATTTGCTTGTCTTAAATGCTGTCTGGATCTTACCTGTGTTTAGCCTGCAGTCCGTAATTGGCATGGTTAAATCTTGCATTTAATTTATTCTCTGCCCATCTGTTTATCAAGAATGTGGGATAGAGCCTTCCCATGATTCTATTATAACGAGTGAAGAGGGTGGTGTCCAGAGGATCCCCGTTATCCCAAACTCGGTTCCATATCCACGTCCCTCGTCTTGTGCTGAGGAAAACCTGCATAGAGGGGTGGTCGCCTAGTAAGCCTTTTGTTTCTAATCATATTGATCTGTATTGATAGTTTTGCTTTTTAATTACCAAGGAGTTAGGGTTAACTGCCCACATCACCTCCCCCGTCTGCCTACTTCTCTCCTTTCACACTGTGAACAGGCCCAGGAACCCAGCCCCTTTTCAGTTCACTTACAGCTCGTCACGGGTCTTTCTTCCCCTACCTGTGCCCGATGTCTGAAACGTGTTAGGCCCCAGATGTGAAGACTTTGTCCCCAACAACTGATTACCCTGGGAGTTAAAAGTTCACCCACCTGCTCCCCGAAAGCTGTGTCATTCCATAATCCGCAGAGATGGAGAGAATACAAAGAACACAGTAACAACAGCAGTGAAAGGGGGAAATGAGCACTGCAGATGCTCTCCTATTTGCAGATGGACAATTCCATGTAAATAGTAAAAGGTCACAAGCCCAGAATTATGAGAATGAGCTCTGCTCCCTGCTTGGAGTCATTTAGCTGAAGAAGGCTGCAGCTTTTTAGCGAAGACACAATCACTCTCTTGCAAGGTCATAATCACAGAGATTTATGATTCATGGCTTGTATTATATACACAAAGCTTGGTGTGAGTCAGTAGACCACAGACTGGGTGATTACAGTCTATGTGGGCAGAAAGCATCCGCTGTTTGAAAACTCACATGTTCCTGGTGGCTATCTTGAATGAATCTCAAAGACTAATTTTGAATGACAGGAAGCGACCTTCCACACTCTTCAGAAGTCAGCAGCGTTTGCACTCGAGAGGGCTGTTTGCTTCTTCTTCCTCTTAGTTAGTAAGATCTCATGGGCTTGCTGCTCTGTGCTTAGCTATTCATTCATAAATCATCAGAGTACTTTATTCATGTCCATGCATACCATTCTCTGTAAAATCATGTCCACTGGGAACACTTGAGATTTTTCTGTAGATTTAATTTTAGTTTTTAAATGCTTTTCTCCCTAGTGTAGCTACATGCAGATAATGCTGGTAATTGACCCTAGTTTGTTATCTTTTGCAGCTCATTTATTTTGTAGAAAAATATCATTATTTAGGTACTTTTAAAATTATTTTCTTCACATATATCCAGGAGAAAATAATGCACAATTGCCTTTCTCAGCTTTCAGCTCAAATGAGAACACCACCTCTAAAGCCAGAGAGAAAGCCTAGACTCACGTTTCCCTGCAGGTATCAAGGTTACACCCAGGAGCAGAAGCAGGGTAGGACACCAAACCTGTTCAGCAACATGACTGATCTCGCCTGCCACATCTGCTCCAGAGTTCCCAATGCCAATCACGACCACTCTCTTCCCCATGAAACTGTCTGGGTTCTTGTATTCCCAGCTGTGAATATAGCTGCCTTGGAACTGGGTGATTCCTGTGAAGGAAGAGCCAAATCCCCCAAGTCACAAGCAGAAGTGGTAAATGGACACGGGAGAAAATTTCATTCCTACACTCTAAGTTCCTATTTATGTAACCCCCTTCTCCATTCTTGGCCATTTATTACCAATATTACAGCATAAAGTTATCCAAGGAAAGAAATATTCACTAGCAGCAACTCTGTGACTGAGTTCAGAATCAAAGCACAGGAATGCTTCTCTTAGAATGTCCGATTTTAAGTTTGCCCAATACGATCCTCACATAGCAAGAGGAGGTCGTTGACTTTTCATTTCTCTCTGTCTCTGTATGTGCAACTGTTCATCACTCTTCTGTGACTCTGATTATGCATTTCACAAATAAGTCAGACCCTTCCCATATGCAACAAAAACTTGTTCCAAAGAAACTAAATGCAAATCACATAATCGACTTTGCAACAGTCACTTAAAATAGATAGAAATGATAATTTCTATTATTATTTTTAAGTTTTATTGTGTGTGTGTGTGCACATGTGAATATATGCACATAAGTTCAGCTGCCCGGGGAATTCAGAAAATTGTGTTGGATCCCAAGGCGCTGGAGTTACAGACAGTTATGAGCCACCTGACATGGGTTCTGGGAACCAAATTTGAGTTCTCTATATTTATGATATAAAAATATGATCAGGTATCTTCTCCACACACAGGCAGTCAGTGAGACAGACAGACTGACACGCATCACTTTCTATCTCCCTCAATCGTTTTCCACAGGCCTTCCATACTCTTCTTGGCGAGCCACCTCAAATGTGTGTCATTCTCTAAGTTCATAGTCTCCCACCCATCGCTTCTCCTATGGTTTCTTTTCCAGAAAGCCCCTTCTCCAGGTTTCGCTTGCTGGAGGAACTCTAGTTCCCAGTTTCAGTGTTGTTTCTATTGCCAGATCTTTCCTGATTTTTAAGAAAGTGCCTTCCTCAATAACCATTCTGCATAAAAACAAAACAAAGCCAAACCCCAAAAACCAAAACAAAACCCCATTCACCAATGTTTGTGACCATGTAGGCAATGCAATGCTTGCAATATCCTTGTACCTCATTCGGTTAGATACCTGCAAAATCCTGTAAGGGCAGATACTTCTCATTGTAGTGGCCACTGCAGACCATGACCCCATCAAAGATGTAAGCTTTCTTCTTTCCATCAGCTTCTACCACAACGTCCCACTGGCCAGAGGATGAAAAATCAGGGCGCTTCCTCACTGTGCACACCTTTGTCTAGGAAACGAGAAACAAGCGGAACAGCTAATCCTACAACACTGCTTCCTGTCTTCTGCTTCTTTCTTATAACCCGGACATTTTGTGTTTCAATAAATAAAACCATTATTACTTCTGCTCAAAGTTCCTGGTTCTTTAGGATTTTAATACAAAATCAATAAAAGTATTCTTTCTCAAGAGTTGGGAAATGTTGAGAAAATATTACACTGCCTCCCCATCCCCAATCCACCTCACATTTTACTTTTTGTAAAATTAACTGGAAACAAGACTTTAGGGACAACTCTTGCAGCAAGGCTTCTATGTAAGGAAAAGTTAATACTGAGATATATCTTCACTCATCATGTGAGTGGCAGAGACATGGATGGAAAATGCAGATGAAGCTGCGCCCCAGCTGGCTCTGGCAGTGCAGACTCTGCCTTGACCATTGAGCAGGCTGTCGGTGGGGTTTCATGTCTTACTTGGAACTGGATGTGTTTCATGAGCCCGAAGTGCTTGGCGTACATCCTGAGATACTCCATCATTTTTGAGTTGTGCATGTAGTTGGGGTAATGGTCAGGGATGGGGTAGTCGCTGAAGGCTGTCATCTCCTTGGATGTATTGCAGGTCAAAGACTTGTATATCCCAGGCTTTCCACTTTCTGGTATCTCCTAAAGGAAACACACCAACCCTTGGCTTCCAGAAATTGAGGAAACAATGCACACTGAGTTTAGGGATGATGACAGTTGTGATGTTGGGTTTATATGCTATTGAAAATTCTTGTCATTGTTGGCTTTTGTAATATTGCTCAATTGTATGACGGCATCAGATCCAAAGTGATACCAGTAATTCAGTCATTCTAAAAATAAGATAATCAATTCTTGAAACACAAAAAATAAAATGAAAACTATAGAAGGGATTTGTGGTGAGAAACTTGCAAAGGATGAAATGAGTTTGATTGGCTTAGGGAGAACCTAGGAAATTAATAAAACACATCTCTGGTTTCACATGTGAAGGCATATCCAGAGAAGTTTAGCCAAGGGGAAGGCCTACCATGGATATGAGTGGACCTATTTAACAGGCTGGTGGCCTGATTGGAAGAAAGGGGGAAAGAGCAGAAAGCCCTTCCATGCAAGCATTCCTTTTGCTTTCTGCCTGCCTTGATGTGAGCTGCTCAGCTCAGTCATGGCATTCCTGCCCTGATGGACCACAGTACAGGAGATCATGAGCCAAAGTGCATCTGTGCTCCTAAGTTGCTTTCCTTGGTTATGTTGTTGCACGGACTAGAAAGTCACGGGAAATGGAGAACAATTCTTCATGTACTGGAGAAGTTTCAAGTTTATCTGAATAGACGAAAATGCTACTTTGTAAAGAATAGTTACATTGTTTAAAATTTCTGTGGCCTAATTTGTGTTAGGAAGTATCTTTCTCTCTCTGTCTCATGCACAAATATCATTATACTTCATGAGAATATAACCTATAAAATTACCTCGTATCTCCACAGTCCTCCAATATCACTGCTTTTTTCAAAGCATGTAGGCTCAAGTCCCTCCTCCAAGCAGCTCTTAATGGCGCCCAGTCCGCTGACTCCAGCACCAATGACTGCAATTTGTTTTACTTTCATGGTCTCTGGATGAAGAAGAGTTCTTTCAGTTTTGACTGAGGAGAAAATTCACGTTATTGACAGGTCAGTTCTCCCATTAGTTTTAGCAACATTACCATTTGTTTTGATAGAGGTTTTATTTTTTGTTCTACCATGGCTTCTATTGTCTTGATTTGAAACACACACACACACACACACACACACACACACACACACACACACACCCTCACACAAATACTCCTCTAACACCAGATTGTTTGGTCATTTTATTCTCTGGATTTCTTCAGTGTCTGTTGTTATGCCCCATTTCTGAAGTTTGTGAATTTGGAGGTTCTCTCTCTGCCTTTTAGTTATTTTGGATAAGGATTTGTCTGTCTTGTTGATTTTCTTAAAGAATCAACTCTTTGTTTCATTGATTCTTTTTTTTTTCCCGAGACAGGGTTTCTCTGTAGCTTTCGTGCCTGCCCCGGAACTAGCTCTTGTAGACCAGGCTGGCCTCAAACTCCCAGAGATCTGCCTGCCTCTGCCTCCTGAGTGCTGGGATTAAAGGCGTGCGCCACCACCGCCCGGCTCATTGATTTTT
Source organism: Microtus ochrogaster (assembly GCF_000317375.1). Classification (NCBI taxonomy): domain Eukaryota; kingdom Metazoa; phylum Chordata; class Mammalia; order Rodentia; family Cricetidae; genus Microtus; species Microtus ochrogaster. The sequence goes on along the minus strand of NW_004949168.1, from coordinate 705,181 downwards.
TGTATTGTTCTTTTTGTTTCAATGAGTTTGATTATTTCCTTCTGTCTGCCCCTCCTGGGTGAGTTTGCTTCTTTTTGTTCTAGGTCTTTCAGGTGTGCTGTTAAGTCACTGGTATGAGAATTCTCTAATTTCTTTATATAGGTACTCAGTGCTATGAACTTTCTGTATCACGACTGATAAAAACCCAGAGCCAGATATTGGGGTTCAGTCTGAAGACTAGAAGAGCAAAGCAGCTGGCCACTGACTCTTACCTCTACCTCAGTCCAAAAATGGTGATCCTTCCTCAAGGAATTCTTAGAATGAGCCTGAGCTTGAGAGCTGTCTCCTCCCACCTTATATTCCTCTCTAGTGCTGGGATTAAAGGTGTGCACCACTACCTCCTGGTTTCTATGGCAAACTACTGTGGCAACTGGGATTAAAGGTGTGTGTCACCACTGCCTGGTCTGTAAGGCTGACCAAGGTGGCTGTTTTACTCTCTGATCTTCAGGCAAGCTTTATTTATTAAAATACAAATGAGATATCACTACACTTTCCTCTTAGCATAACTTTCATAATAAGTTTGGATATGTTGTGCATTAATTTTCACTGAATTCTAGAAAATCTTCAATTCCTTTCTTGTTTCTTCCTTGACTCAGGGGTAACTCCGTAGAGAGTTGTTCATTTTCCATGAATTTGTAGGCATTCTGCTGTTATTGAAAAGGTCATTTTATTCTTATAAAATTTTTTCTAATTTAAACAAAATAGAACTGCATGTAATTACAGATCACTGAAAAATACCTTCAATAATAGAAATATGCAAGGTGTTTTATATTGCATTACATTTTGTCTTAAAAGATTTTATGCCGGGAAGTGGTGGCACATGCCTTTAATCCCAGCACTCAGGAGGCAGAGGTGGAGGATCTCTGTGAGTCTGAGCATAGCTTGGTCCACAGAACAGAACAGCTAGGGATTTTATGCCGAGAAACCCTGTTTTGAAAAACAAACAAAACAAAAAAATTATGTATATAATGGAAGTTACTATGGTATGACTTGCTTACTCAGGGCTGGCAGAAGGGTGCATGGGGACACTGTAATTTGTCTCAAGAGGAATATATATATATATATATATATATATATATATATATATATCTCACATATATATGTATGTTATATATACTGATGGAATATTTTGGAGAGTGATCTCTTTTGATGATATGGGGAGTAATGGTAGAAAAACATATTTATTTCTTATTTAGTCAGATCTCTGGGCTAACAAGATATCTCCAACGGTAAAGGAACTTTCCAGACAAGCCCAGTGACCTAAATTCTGTCCTGGGAATCTACATAAAAGTGGAACAAGAAAACTGGCTCCATAAAGCTGTCCTCTGACCCTCCACATGGTGCTGTGACATATGGCTAATACTAACAGATTAAAACAATGAAATCAGCCCCCATGTGTCTGTCTCGCTTTCAGAGCCCTCCAGGAGCCAGGCTCCACCCCGCCATGTTTCTCTCACTTTCCCTCTTCCTCTTGCATGCTCTTATTGCCTGCACAGAAGATGGTGACCTCCCTAGTCTGGAATTTCCTTGCTACTTCCTCCTTTCTTCAGAATGTTTTCTCTTTCCCAGTGTATCCAAGTATATCATCAAGACTTAGTTCTGAGAGAAATATTGTCACTGGCCACCTTTTATCCCCTCTTTGACATCCTTTAGCTAGCTAACTGTAAAATCGACGGGACTGTGACATTTTATATACACACGAAGCATATTTTGTTCATATTTGTCCCCATTACCCTCTTTTATTTCCCTGATCTCATCTGGATCCCCCTCATCTTTCCTAACAGTTGCCCCCACACTTTTTTATCTCCTAGATTGCACATTTGAGAGAAAACATGCAATGCTTGACTGACTCTGGCTTCTTAGCTTAAGATGATAGTCTCAATTTCCTTCCAGTTTTGGACAAATGACCCGATGTTGCTCTTCCTTGTGACTGAATAAAGCAGTATAGGACCCTTATCTACCCGTCCATCTATTGGCCAGCCAGAGGGCTGCCTTCATAACTTGGCTACCGTGAATGAATCTGGCTGTTCTTTGTGCTTTGTGCTTCTCTCCCTCACCCTCCGTTGTCACATTTAGACTTTCATTTTCTCTGGCACTACGTTTTTGTCGGACACATCACATTCTTCTGCAATTAGATGGTGAGGCATGATGGGGCCATCACATTCCCTGCATCACAGTGCCACGGGACAGCATGGAACTCAATGGCAGAAATGTGCTCAGTTCTTTTAGGACTAAGTCTTCCTTATCTATCTTGGTTCAATGGGAATGGGGTTCCAGATTTACTCCCACCTGGGATAAATACGAGGGGCTTTGCTTCTCGTTTTTCTGCCCACTACACTGTCGTTATGATTCACGTAAAAGGGGAAATGCCTCCTCTGGAGGAGTAGATTCTGGTACCTAGGACAGGCACTATAGCAAGCCTGGGACTCTGCTCTCTCTCTGAAGTTCTTTCTTCTGTCCTGGAATTGTGCAACATGAACTGTGGTCACCCATGCCTGCAACATAATGTGGTCTCTGAGAAACCCATTCTCCCAGGCAGTTTCCTGTCTAGACTCGAGAAGAAGAAATAGGAATTCTATTCAGGTTGCTGGGTAAGCTGCATTCTCCAACACAACTTGAATGGGAAGCCTTGCACTTTGGGCAACAATCCCACACTGTTTTAATGCCTGGTTTCCTACAATGTTTTCTCTTCACTTGTAAGAATCAGTAAGTGAGACATATATTTATATTTTAAGTTCCTCCATGTTCAAAACAATTGCATAAAATCCATTCTTTCATTTCTCAAAATACAGATTCTATGATTATGTCAAAGCAGTGTTTGGAATTCATTTAATACCATAATAAATGAACTCATACTATTTAAATTTTTATATCCATTTACCATCTAGAATGTTCATAGACAGCTACTATAGTTATGAACTGTTACATAGACTCAAGAATTTTGTTTATTCCCTTTTCTATCTTACAATTAACTTTAACATGTTAATTTTGAAAAAATTATGAGATATATAACAAAAAAACAGAGTTACAAGTCCTATCAAGAAGTTATCCAGTATACTCCACATGGGTTTAGACTGCTATCTTATGAATATGCTCATATGTGTATCTATGCATTGATACTCCCGAACTTTAATATGCTACATGCCACCTAATTTTCAGTAAAGAATATTGTAAATATATTTCTATAAATATATTTTGGAGGTTTTCAGGAAATATTTGGTGAATGAATTGGTGAATTTTAATAGGTATGGGATTTTTCAATTGTGTAATATCCTGTTGCAGTTTAGAATCTTCTTGTTTGCCACTGTTGCAAAGAAACAAAGGCTACCTTACTTTTCAAAAGTTTTTTTCTGGTTGCAAAATTTGTTACTTTATTTTCTTTCTATGAAACTAGAACTGCTTAATAACCAGGTTATGAGACATAATTGCCTCTCTTGGATAGCGCCTGGAAGGTAGTACTTTCTCAGTACATGGGAGTTGGCATTTTAATGAGTACTTGGAATTTTCCATTATATAAAAAATATAATGGAAATGTAACAGTCTGGAGGAGAGGGTATATCTGTTAAATTCTTGTCCAGTTATTGGTGGTTCCCTACCTAGTTTTGTGCAGTGTTACTTCATTTTCTCTAGTTTCTGCCTTTCCCTATATTTTAAAGTCACATGCCTATGGAATTTTGATTCCAGAGGAGCAGTGTTTTATAAGGAATAAGATTTGAATCTTCCCAGGAATTTTGTGTACACGGAGAGGACAAAACCAGTATAGTGAAGATATGACTCATGACTCCACGTGAGTCCTTAGATTATAATTAGCATCTTTCTGAATATAAAATTTGCATTTATTCTATTTATGTTTCAGTCTATGACAAACTATTTAAAATAAAACATCCCTGCACAAGCTCAGTCAAACCATTTGTCCACAGTGCCTTGAATATTTAAGGTCTGGTTCAGGACCACGATGCTACCCCTTGCCTTTAGCTTCTTTAGGGGCTCACAGCTAAATGGCCTCAGACAAGTTGCTTGATATGCTAATTAGTCCTGTGGAAACCTAAAAAACACCCAACAAAATAAAGCTAAACCCAATTAGAATGGAACTGTACGTTCTCCCTTGGTCAGATACAAATATTCTTTTTTTCCACATATGACCAAAATGGGTCCCTAAAAATGAAGTCAGTGTAGTCTATCCATCCTTGATTTCTATTAATTGGATTCCACATCTGCTTTACTGTTTATTGTTTGTAACTATTATTTCCAAATCGGCTTGTAGTAGCAACTTTAAGTTTATGGAATAATATGAGCTATATATTTCTTCAATGTATTCTGCTAAGAAATGTCTTACCTTAGGCAATCTATTGTAAATTGCTTCAATATCCACTATATTATTTGTTTCATATGGTTTAGACTCCTTTTTTTTTTAGAGGCTTGGTCTCTTGGAAAATTAGAAAAAAAGAAAGAGAAAGAAGGGAAGAAAGAAAGAAAGAATGGGAGGGAGGACGAGAGGGAGGGAGGAAGAAGGAATACGGTAAGGAAGGAAGGGAGGGAGGGAAGGAAGAAATCCTCGTACTTTGGGGTTGTATTTCTAACTGCTAGAAAAGGGTGGTCGCAACCAATGAAACAGAAGTTTAGGAAGGGAAGACAGAAGGAAGCAGAAGGGGCAATTGCTTTTGTGAGCCACAATTTTTGCATGTCCCTGGGGACACCAGAAGCCAGAGGAAGGGCACTCCAACTCACAGTCTTTGAAAGGAAGTGTCCTCCTATTCCTGGATTGAGCCGTGACCCCTGTGCTGCTGGTTCTCTGCGTTTTGAGTCCTCAGGCAGAGTCGCTTATCACCAAGAAAGGAGATGCAGCCACCGTTTTATCTGCCAGGGTTTTCGGTGGGTGATCTTCCCCTTAGATCCTGTCACTCCCTAGAGGAGCTACAGTGCTGCTCCTCCCTGATCTCTTTTATAAGCATTTGGTCTCCCCTTGCCTGGCCCCCCCCATGGCCCCCAGTCGGAGAGCTGCATCTGTACACCTGCCACTAGAAGGACCCACCCACACTTCTTAAAATGTGTGATCACTGCCGTGAGAAGCAAAGTGTTTCCACATAATCACCACAAATCCCTTCTGAGGCTATAAGTCTTCGGCTTCCTGCCTTGGGCTGTCAAGCACAGAAAGTTGTCTTTTACAGATAATAGCAGGACTTTTTCCAGTGACAATCTAGTGCTCACATTTCTAAAGCAATGTGTTCCATACTTCATGGATTATTTAGGGTTCTTCAGAGAGACACAATCCATATATCATCAATACATACAAATATAAATATAGTAGAAGAAATTTATTAGAGGAATTGAATGACAACCAAGAAGTCCTCAGGGCATCGGTAAGCCTGAGATTCTGTAGTGCAGCCAGGGTCTGATGGCTTCAGAAACAGGGACACTGATGGGAAGGAGGCCTCTGCATGAGGCCAAAGGACAAGAACTGAGGGAGCTGAAGGCTTATGTCCTGAAGTCCAGGCCCTCTCACGTACAGAGGTAGAAGAGGATCCTAGTTGCATAAGCGAGAGGAAAAGCTGCATTTCCTATGTCTCTGTGTTCTGCTCACACACCAGCCCACTGGATGGTGTCTGTTCATACTAACTGTGATCTTTGGACACATTCTTACACACCTGGGTCATGACAAGTGTTCTAACTAAACATCAGGTGCCTGGGTTTCCATCCAGGAAAAGAGGAATGGGCTCAGGGCCCACTAGATTTAAGTATAATGAATGTTTTCCTAGTCCTTCATCCAGTGAAGTTGACTTTTACAAAGAAGCATCACAAGCCCACCCTTGTTAACATGGCACCCATGCCCATCTCCTTGAAGCGCACTTGATCTCCTAATGAAGCAATAAGAGCCACTAACTTGTTGCAGGTATCTGGCATACAACTCAAAGGCCTAGCCCCTTTCCCACAGAGGAAATAAAAGTCTCAGGTGATGCTTTCCATCTTTCGATATGCTAAAACTCAAATATCATGGTGGAAAGTTAATGATACTTATATACCAATGTAAATTGAGTCTTTTTATATGATTAAAAAATAATAACTGTAAAACATATGTATTACACACATACATACAATACCAAGAAAGAGTACAGAGAAAATAATATTCTGCCATAGCCATTATAACATAGTTTCAATGAAATAAGTAGGAAATATTGTTGACGATTAGGATATTAATTTCTGTAATTAGCCACATGTTTAAAACTGGTAGGGATTGATGGGTGGATTGAGACAGGCTGGACTTGACTTCACACCGCTTTTCTTGTATCTGTCTCCTAAGCGCAGGCTGACAGGCATGTGCCATCATCCCTGGGTAAAGCTGGTAGTTAAAACTACTTTTTTGTTAACAGGGTCTTTTATTTGCCAGAGAAAACATCCTAAGTATTTAAAGATAAGTTTCAGATCCAAGCCCTAGTTACTCTAACCTGTGTGAAGCTGGTTTGGATGTGTTCAGACATTCACAATCCTCTTGTATTTTCATAAGCTCCACTCTCGCCCAAAAAAAAGACAGGGATGCATCTGTCACTCAAAGCAACAAAGACAAAGTTGTCTTACTGAATAAATGGTTCCTAATTTGGAAGAATCCACCTCAGATGATGTTAATTCAAAGAGAACAGACAAACTGACGTCATGTTTCAGAGTTCAGTTGTTAGAGACACTGACAGAAGTGTGGTTTCAGGCATGGGCAAGCCCAAGTATTTCCCTGTGATTTTGGTTAGAGGATGGCATTTAGAGAGCATTCAGGACAAAAGTGACCAAGTTTGAGTGTAGAGCCATTTTATGTCATGCTAATGTCAAAGAGTCAGGTGCATTTCCAGCACCATAATCAACTCATAAAACTCCACACACCATGGTTTATAGTCTGCTGGGTAACTCTTCAGGGACAACTGACTAGGTTGGTTACTCAAGGGCTGGTGGGGCAACCACAGTGGTCATATATCAAGATGGCCACAAAGCCGAGTCAATGCTGGCAACTAGCTCTTAAAATCTTACAGTGTCACTCCCTACCACACACAGCTTTTGCAATACTCCCCAGGCCTGGAAGGGGTTTTACCTCCGTGTAGTAGAGTTCTGGGAGACCATTAATCTGGCCTGTCATCAGAATCCATGTCAACAGGAGAGGCTCACGCACCAAAACAGACAAGAACCCTAATGCAAGGGAAAATATCAACCTTTGCTTTCCCACGGGTAACAAATTAATGATCAACACCTTCCCTTTTTAAGGAACAAGATCAGACAAGGAATCAATTCGAGTTTGACGGGTTCCAGAAAAAGTAGTATGAGAATATGTATATATGCATAAATATATATAAATTTAAAAATATTTAGTAGGTATCCCATAAGATACTATTGGCAGCATTCTCAATATGCTAGCCATTAAGTGAGGCTGGTTCCTTGAGGGGAAAACCTCTATTTTAATGCACCTTCAAATGTCCTTTCCTCTTGTTTGTAGCTAGAACATTTTTGGGGGAAAACTGAATTCACCCCGAGGCATTTCTGTGTATCCTCTATGAAACAAGATGAATATTTCCTAAGGAGTTCCTGTCTATCATTTCAACCTTCTGAACATGTGTTCCATCATTCTAAGCAGAGCAGACCTCACAAAGGTACCTACCATCTCCTCTTGAATTATGTCCTGAAACTGAGAATGCTCACAAATGTGTCCATTCCTAATGTGCTTCCCTACAAGAGTACATATAATATATCTAAATAAACACCAACACTTCGTTTGTTTGGAGAGGTTGCTGCCCCAGAGAGATCACCTATGCTCACCTTCCTTGCGGTATATGTGTTTAAAATACTGTTCAATCTTAAGAACAACTGTCTAGTGGCATGGATCTTATGATACTCATAGCCTATCAACTGATCTGTGTTGAGAGGAGCTGCTGGCCGCTTCCCACCGCTCAGCTCCTGGCCACCGGCTAGCTTTACCCAAAATAATTACATGGAAACTGTATTCTTTTAAACACTGCCTGGCCCTTACTGGCTAACTCTCACATCTTGCTTAACCCATTTCTATTAATGTGTGTAGCACCACGAGGTCGTGGCTTACCGGGAAGGATTCTAGCCTGCTTCCATCTCGGAGAAGAGAGCTATGGCAACTGACCTCACTGCCTTCTTCCCAGCACCCTGTTCTGTTTACTCTGCCTACCTAATTTTCTGTCCTATTAAAGGGCCAAGGCAGTTTCTTTTTTTTTTTTTTTTTTTTTTTTTTTTTTTTTTTTTTTGGTTTTTCGAGACAGGGTTTCTCTGTGGCTTTGGAGCCTGTCCTGGAACTCCCTTTGTAGACCAGGCTGGTCTCAAACTCACAGAGATTTGCCTGCCTCTGCGTCCCGAGTGCTGGGATTAAAGGCATGCGCCACCATCGCCCAGCCAGTTTCTTTATTTAACCAATGAAATCAACACAAAACAGAAGACTCTCCCATATCAGATCTGGTTGATTTCCACTTCAGAATGGCATAAATAACAGATCATGCTGCAGTAGTGGTCCAGACATGTATCCTACCCTCCTCAATGGATCCATGTGTTCACCATATATTTTCACGTATGGAGACCACCTTCTCTTGTAGTTGTAGAGTCAAAGATACTACATAACATCCTGTGCTGTGGGATAGTTTCATAGGTAACCAAGAACTGTCACATCCCCTAGCAAAGGAGTCAGTGTGTTACATGGTTGTAGAGCTTATACCACTGATTAGAGTAGGGTGATACACCATGGTGGATTGTATTGACAAAACAAAATATCCACACATCCCTTTATAGACTGGCTAGCTCCTACTGTCACTGTGTAAGTACTGGCCAATGGTTCTAATTGAGGCAGGACATTGCATACCAGTAGAAGCTGGTGTTCTAGGGAGCTCGTCTAGCTTCAGTGGCTTATAAAGTTTTGGCTAAAATTTTAGTCATTAGGCTATCTTTTTGTTGTTATTCTTGCCAAAGAGTCCACCTCATGCCATCTGTTATGCTGGTGGCATCTAACTGCACAGCATTCCTGATATCCCAGCTACCCCAATCCTTGACTTTTAGATGCTCCTTTCTGGGAGAAATCCTGTGTGCCTCCATCTTTAGTTGACAGTGTACTGGGAGTTGACATTGGGCTGACTAAGGAATAAAGGTCACCACTAACACAGAGGGTCCTACAAACCCATGCACATCATTCATCACATGCATATGGGGATGTTTTGCTGTTGTTGTTGTTGTTTTAACCTAATGCTACATCTGGAATCAACTATGTCTTCACACACTTCTAGGTACTTTTCGTGTAGTCCGCAGCCTGGGACCTCATTGGGATTGAAAGCCCATTCTTACAAGCATGGGTGAGTGAGCTGTTCTGTTTACTCCGCCTACCTAATTTTTCTGTCCTATTAAAGGGCCAAGACATTTTTTTTTTTTTTTTTGGTTTTTGAGACAGAGTGCTTTGGAGCCTGTTCTGGAACTAGCTTTGTAGACCAGGCTGGTCTTGAACTCACAGAGATCCGCCTGTCTCTGCGTCCCAAGTGCTGGGATTAAAGGTGTGCGCCACCATCGCCTGGCCAGTTTCTTTATTTAACCAATGAAATCAACTCAAAACAGAACACTCAGTCAGGTAAGAGAGTCTAATTTTCACAAATTACCATACATCTGGATAATTGGACTAGAAAATCAATAGAGAATAAGAGCAGAGAAGGACCTGGGCAACCATGACATGACAAATATTGGCATTGTGTAGAGACCTGGTATACCCATTGTTTTTTTTTTCTCTCTCAAATAAAGGCAACCAGTTTTGTAATTTTGGCTGGAAAAGAATGCTTAAAGAGGCATTCGCTGAATCTAGAACAAACAGAGTTAGCAAAGTCAAGGGAGGCCTTTACAAATATCTGGGTGATGTTAGACACTGTGGGACGACAGAGCCTTCCTACTCATCCTAATTTGGCAACCTGTAGTCAAAAGTCAACAGCTTTTGCAAAGCTCACCAAGGAGTTACAGACAGGTAGAATTACAAAATGTTCTTACTTCTGCGTACTATCTCATGTCTCAATATGCCCATCTGGCAGCTTGCATCGCTTGAGGTTCACTCATGCAGGGCCAGGATGGCCAGCAGGGTGCCACACACCCCTTTAACTTTACCCTTGCTTTTCAAACATTGAGTCTATATTTTTTTCTCAGGAGTCTGTAGTGTTTCTGAGTGGAGCAACCTTGCCCAGAAAGTTAAAGAAGGCCCAGAAATCAGTATCAAATATTGACTAGGGGTCCTTTGTCTTTCCCTGCATTTTTCTTAGTTCTTTGGGAATCTCGTTCAATGTATTTGATCATCATCCTGGTCACTCCTCCCCAAACTCTCCTAGATTTGGCTTCTCTTCCCAACCCATCCAACTTTGTGCTCTCTTCTTTTGTTTTGTTAGAAATGTCTTTAGATTTATTTATCTATCTTAAATGTATTAGTGTTTTGCCTGCATGAGTGTGGGTGTCCCGTAAATGCTCACGGTGCCTGTGGAGGTTAGAAGAGGGTGTCAAAACTCCTGCAACTGGAGTTACTGATGGTTGTGAGCCACCAAGTGGGTGCTGGGAACTGAACCTGAGTCCTCTGCAAGAGCAGTCTCTGCTTTTAACTGATGACCCATCCATCTCTCCAGCCTTCTCTTTTTACATTTTACTCTAAGCATATCAAGTCCAATCGGTGCAGCCTATACACTCTTTGGTGTGTGACCTTCCATGGGACTGTGGTCAACTCACCAGGGGCCACCCCTGTAAAATAAAGTGACCATCCTCCTAGAAGCTGTTAATTGTTGATAGCTCCTTAGCTAGGGGTGGGACTTCCTGCCCACCTTCCCTCTCAGTGCTGGGGTTTGGTCTGCCTGGAGCCTGCTCAGGTCTTCTGCCTGCATCTCAATTGCTGTGAGATCCTGTGTGCGACTGTTCTTTGTGTCCAGAAGACAATTTTTTTTTTACTCACTGGCATCCTCTGGCTCTTACAGCCATTCCACTCCGTCCTCCAAAGGGACCCCTGAGCTTTGAAAGGAGGGGGTGGGCTACAGTTCTTTCCCAGTTCTGGAGGGGGCAATTCTGGCTTCACTTTGTTGGTCTCATGGTTCTGGGAAAACTAGTACAGTTTTTTGCTCTGATGGTCTTTTTGTTCTTAAAGGATCAGTAGCAGTGATTTTCCAGAGAGACTTCTCTTAAGCCCCCGTGTCCCTCATTCTGATGTGACGTTGGCCCCAACTTAAATAGGAGCAGTGGGGAGAAGCTGTTCCTCACAGCTGTGGAGGCCAGCTTCCAAGCTCTTCCTCTAAAAGGCCCGTATGGGAAGGGCTAAACTGTTGCTTAAGCCAAGGCACCTTCCAGGAGTCTACCAAACTTGCATAAATAAGGCTTTTTTTTTTTTTTG
>NW_004949168.1:690295-693659 GCF_000317375.1 Microtus ochrogaster | reverse complement strand
ATAGACCAGGCTGGCCTCGAACTCACAGAGATCCACCTGCCTCTGCCTCCTGAGTGCTGGGATTAAAGGCGTGCGCCACCACCGCCCGGTCATAAATAAGGCTTTTAATCTGACTTTCCTTCAGAGGGCCAGCATGAAGCAGGCCATGTCATGCACCTGCTTCTTATCTTAACCATCTTCTAATTTCTTTCATTCCCCACTTTAAATTTGTTTCTTTCTCTGATATGGGAGTGTCATATATCAATCTGTTGATTTCATTGGTTAAGCAATAAAGAAACTGCTTGGCCCTGATAGGTTAAAACATGTGTGGGAGGAGTAAACAGAACAGAATGCTGGGAGGAAGAGGAAGTGAGCTCAGAGAGAGGCCATGCTCCCCTCTCCCGGGCGGACGCGAGAGCTCTGCTCTCTGAGGCACACGCGATGAAGCTCCGACCCAGGATGGACATAGGCTAGAATCTTTCCCGGTAAGACTGATGCTACACAGATTATTAGAAATGGGCTAGTCTAGGTGCAAGAGTTAGCTGAGAAGAGGATAGATATAAATGGCCAAGCAGTGTTTAAATAAATACAATTTGTGTGTTGTTATTTCAGGGCATAAGCTAGCCAGGCGGCCAGGGTGCTGGGGACACAGCCCCGCTACTCCTTATTACAACATTTCTCTTATCAGGTTTCGTGACAAGATACTTCCTAGCCCAAACATGCAACAGCCTCACCCATGTGATCAACATGATCTCTAACATTTTAACTGAGGAAGGAGAGAACAGGTCATATTATTCTTCAGGGGTGTTTCATCATAATAGTTTATTCTTATTATCTATCTCTATCTATCTATCTATCTATCTATCTATCTATCTATCTATCTATCTATCTATCTATCTATCTATCTATCAATCATAAGGTTGCTTGTTTTGTGCCAGCCATGAAACCAGTCTTTTCACCTCCTGGAAATACTTGGGGATAAATGGCCTCTCACATGCCTTCAGAATACTCTGCCTGTTTTTTATTTTCTATGGAGTCCCTGTTCTGGTGGACCGCCAATGTAAATGTAGAGTTCAAGAGCTGTAGAGTTTAGTGTTAGAATATCTAAGGGCACAGTTTGAGAGAGGGGAAGAAGAGAGAGAGAGAGAAAAGGAGACGAGGAGGGGAACAGAGTGGAAGGGAGGGGGGGAAAGGAGATTATCTTCTGTCTGCTCTAAGTATCAAGGTGCCTGGAGAATGCCTCCTCTTTCTGAGTGTGGTTCTTCCCCATTCCATCTGCCTACTAACACCAGTTTCCTCGGGAAGCATCTCTGCAGACCCTCTGAGAAATCCTGCCCCCCCAATCATCTCAGATGCTTCCATATCACAGGCAGGTTGAGATTCCAAATTAGCCACTGTAACTGAAGGGATGAAACTGAAAACTCCCACAATCACCACGGACAAGGTTGTTTGACTGATTCTGGGAGTAGAAACATGCTCTAAAATAAACATGCACAAATGGCCAGGTGATTGTGATGAAGAAGGCTGTCCACAACACTGACGAGACTCCGCAGCCCCCAGCTACACTCATCCGAGAATGCTGTTTTCTCTTCTCCTTCTACTTTCTTTCAATCATTATATTGCTGTTTTAAGACAGGAACACAGGTGGTTACATTACTTAATGTTTATGTACAGATAGCCTACCTTTTAATTTTATGCTGGCTATGAAACTATAATCAATATCACTTTTTTTTTTCTGAGAAAGGATTTCACGTTACCCATGTGGTGCAGGCTGGTTTCAAACTCCTCAGTTACCTGAGGATGACTTGAACACCACCATTTTCTCCTTCCTCCACCGCCTGAGTGTTTGGGATTGCAAGCACGCACCATCATGCCAGTTTTACACAGTGCTGAGGATCACACCCAGGGCCTTGCGTGTGCTTGATAAGTACTTTGCCAACTGAAACACACCTCTCACTCTCATGTCGACTTCTTGAGAGTAACATACTGTTGCTTCTGTCTTATTGAAAACTGTGGTTACGCAGAAATTTGGAGAATTTTATAGCTTATAAAATTAATAAATGATCTTTTCCCCTTGACTCTTCCAATGTGAACTAAACATTTTACTTGGGTATCTTACTAAAGGGATCTGTGCTGGTTTATTTTTGTTAATTCAAAGTGGAGGAGGAGGAAATGCCTCCCTTAAATTGCAGGCTTGACTCTGGCCATTTTCTTGATTGTTGATTGATGTGGGAGGGCCCAGACCACTGTGGGCAGCAACACCCAAGGACCTGGTTGTTATAAGAAAGGATAGAAAACGAGTCATGGAAAGCAAACCAGTCAGTAGCATTCCTCTGTGGTTTCTGCTTTGTTCCTGCCTAAGCTCCTGGCCTGGTTTAACTCAATGATGGACCTCTAAGCTGGAGTTGGGGTAGTGTTTAGTCATGGAAGCAGAAAGGAAATGAGGGCAGGGTCACTTCTAATTTACCATTAGTTACAATTCTCTCACTGGCATTGCTAAGCAAAGAGCAAATCTTTTAGTGTGAATGGCTTGTGACCTCCCTTGCTTTCAGCCTTTGAGGTGAACAGGGCTTTAAGCTTTAGGAACTCAGGTTGCTTCTGAGAATGTAAATGGTTGATTTAGAAGTAAGAGGAGGCAGAGGCAGGTGGATCTCTGTGAGTTTGAAGCCAGCCTGGTTTATAAGAGCTAGTTCCAGGACAGGCTCCAAAGCTACAGAGAAACCTTGTGTCAAAACAAAAAATGAACAAATAATTAAGAAAAAAAAAAGAGAAAAGAGTGAAGGTGACAGAGCTGCAAGTGTTTACAAGGTAAAGGTAAAGGTTTTTATGACTCCTTAATTCTGTTCACAGCAGGAGGGAATTCCTAGTGCAGTAACCCAGACTGATGATCTTAAGGAAGAGAATCGATGTGGGGCTTCAAGTAGCGGGAGGAGATGGACGCCATAGCTTCCACAGAGATGTTGCTTTTGACCCTGAGGGAAAGATGGGAGGGAAGGACTTTGTGAAGGAAGGTTAGTCAGCAGTTTGAATCAGCTTATATCTCACTGCTTTAATTATCTGAATGATGTAGGAGACAAGGCTGTGTTCTGTGGGAGCTGAGGTTGGGGGTCAATCTGGGATGTGAGAAAAATTTGAATGACTAGTCATTGAGAGCAATGTCACAAGGGGAAGGTCTGGAGTGGTGCTGGTCCTGATAACACTAAGGAGTGTGCAGTGTCCTCTGTGTCTGCCTCCAGCTTTATCTTTTCCTATCTATCTATCTATCTATCTATCTATCTATCTATCTATCTATCTATCTATCTATCTATCTATCTATCCATTTCTCCGTCTATCTATCTATCTATCTATCTATCTATCTATCTATCTATCTATCTATCTATCTATC
>NW_004949168.1:685613-690045 GCF_000317375.1 Microtus ochrogaster | reverse complement strand
AGAGAGAGAGAGAGAGAGAGAGAGAGAGAGAGAGAGAGAGAGAGGAGGTAGAGTCAGAGAGACTAGCCACCTAAGAAGCAAGATGTGAGGTAATAAGCCACGAGCCTCATGGTGAAATATAAACTATAGAAATGGGTTAATTTATAGTTAGAGCTAGCCAGCAAAAAGCCTAAGACACTGACCAAACAATTGTAACTGATAAGCTTCAGAGTGGTTATTTTATAAGCAGCTTTGGGAACAGGTGGGGGAAGGGGGAGAAAAACCGGTCCAGGGGACCAGTGGGACAGAAACTCTTCATTTACATGTGTATGCATGTATGTATGTATGTATACATGTATATGTATGTGGTATGTATGTATATGCATGCACAGTTTTTATCACATTGTGTTTAACATCCTCTTCATTTCATTCTGACACTCATCTTCCTCTCTTAGAACTTAAACTCCACACTGTTCTGATTTCTGATGCGGTCCTGCTGCAGATGGGTACAGAATAGGCCCAGGTGCTCTTTTGTTCAATACATGACCTGCTAAGTAGTGGTGAGAGTGAAAATGGAAGCCTCTCAGAGGTCCCAGAATCCAGAGATGTGGCTTCACTCATCAGTACTTAAAGAAGGAGGTGAAGACTGATCTGAGTCCTGGGTAAAGAATTTACTAAGTGGATACTGCAGGAAAACAGGGCCTGGGATGATATTGGAGTTGTTAGGGTCAAACCTGGGCCCTGGTGGCCTTAACAGGCTATGCTTATAGTTTCTTATCTCAATAGACCAATGAAAGAGACAAATGATAGTGAAAAGCAGAATGGAGATTTAGTCAGTGCAGACACTTTAGAAATGGGACAAAGTAAAGAGGCCCATTGACCTTTCCAGTTTCTCCTCAGGACCTGGCATGAAGATGAGGTTTAAATAGAGGGCGAGCAGTCTAAACCAGAAGCACTGGTCAGTGCTTTGTCTGACTCATCACTGTCTGCTCTCCAGTCTCCCCCACAAAGTGGTCAGGCCTGTAAAAATGTCTTTGTGGCACTTTACTGACTTACCCATCTCCCAACCCCAGATCTTAAAATAAGACAACTAAACTCTAAAGCAGCTTGAGGAAAATAGAGAGGAAATACTTCAATATGCATGGATAGACAAGAAGACTTTCTGAGAACCCCAGTGACTCAGGAAACAATCTTCAGAACTGACCCGTGGAGTTGCATGAAACTGGGAAGCTTCTGTATAGCAAAGGAAACAACTAAGAGAGTTAGGAGCCAGAGTGCAGAACGGGAGAAGGCTTTTGTACATCCGAGGGCGGCTAGTATCTAAATATTCAAAATCATAAAAAGGTAATATCAACAAGAACAAATAATCCAATTGACATGTGGGAAAGTAAAATTACAGGCCCTACTTAAAAGATAAAGAACAGAGAACCAATCGACAAATTAAAAGCCTCACCATCAGGCACAAGTGACATGCAAGTAAAAGCTCTATGGAGATGCAATCTCACCTCTGTCAGAATGGCTGTCATTGCAAACAAACAGCAGCTGGCAAGGCTGTCAGAGATACAGCACTGATTAGAATGTAAAGGAGTGCACACACCACGGAAACCAGCTTAGAGCTTCCTCAAAAAGTTAAAAATAAAACTACTGTTTGATTATGCACACCACTTCTGGGAATCTACTGAGAACCACCTAAGTCAGCAAACTACACAGACAACTGGTTATTCATGTTAATTGAAGCAATGCTCACGAAAGCCAAGTCACAACATTAGCATTAAGTGTGCATTAAACCATGAACAGGCAAGAAAAATGTAGCATGTGTACACAAAGGAGTTTTGTTTAGTCATAAAGAAGAAAATTATGTCATTTTTAGGAAAGTAGACAGAAGTTGGTACCATATTAAGGTAATTAGATCAAATCCAAAAAGACACATAGCATATATTTTCCTTCATACATGGTACCCAGGTTTTACATGCATACACAGACAAAGACACACACACAGACATACACACACATACACACATACAATGGAAGTATAAAGAAGAGAATTTGAGAAGAGTTAGGAGTGCTAGGTAGGTATACAGACACTAGCAAGTTTTGGGGGCCACTGAATATTGACTCCCTCTTGCCAAGAAGTGTTCTTTTTGTGCCCCATGTGCCCCCCCTTTTTGATAATACAACAATTTTAAGAAATCAGGGAAGGTGAAACACAAATGCCCTTCTCTGAAATTTAACACATGTTATCAAGGGGAGGAAGATGGGGCTTTATTAAGCCCCACCAGGAGAAAACCATTGCCTCCTGGTAACATAGGGTTATTTGATAGACTTATTTTTGATTTTTAAAAATTCTCTGTAGTATGTTGTTCTATTTCATGATTTGAATAAAAGAATGAAATGTGAGTTTTTTTTTTTCTCAGACTGAGTGGAGATATATTCTTAATTGCCCACAACCTAAGATTTCAAATACATATGGTTCCTTTCCTTAAGAGTTCATCCATCTGGACCTGTTAATCACACAGCCAGAAGACTGCTGCTCAGGAAAGCTGGTGCTGCTCAAGACTGGTCAAGAAAGTGGGAGGAATAATCATCCCCTAGTGAGATAATGCAGTCAGGCCCCCCAGGGGCTCCTCTCTCAATGCGCTTGCTTACAAGTCTCCACTGCGAAATATTTCTCCTTCCTGAGTTCTAACTCAGGAAATAGAGATTTTTTTCCTTTACTCCCATACCTCTCTTCTTTGGATACCTGCCAAAATCCTAAGCGTGCTTGCCTTGACGTCCTGGGCAGTCTCGCTGTACAGGGACACTTCCCACCATGTTGTTGTTGCCATATTCATCTCTAACTCCAAGAGCATGGTCTTCTCTATTCCCCTTCATTCTCTTCCTATGGAACTGCTGAGACTTATGGTTCCTTTGCTTTGCTATTTTTCTCTTAAACTTCTTGACCTTCTTTTTGAGTTCATTTTTTAAAAAATAATTTCATTTATTTCTTTCTAATCCCAGGTCCCCCCTCCTCTCCTCCTGTTCCCCCTTTCCTTCACTCCACTTCCCATCTGCTCCTCAGAGAGAGTAAGATCTCCCCTGGGAAGTCAACTAAGTCTGTCCCATTACCTCACTGAGGCAAGACCAAGCCCCCCACCCTCTACCTCATTCTGTTCGGTAGGCTGAGCAAAATTATTGCCCCATAGAGAATGTGCTTCATAAAGTCAGTTCATGCATTAGAATTATATCCTGGTCCCACTGCCGGTGGCACCATATACTGCCCAAGCCACACTGAGTTCATTTTTAAATTTTATTTTACCTATGAGACTGAGCCTGGAAAAGGAGACCCATGTCCCCCAGTGATACAGGGAAAGGAGGCAGGCAGGCAAGGGTGATGGCAAATGAACATGGTCAGTGTACTTTATACACCTTGAAAAAAATCTCATGAAACTCACTTCCTTGTATTATAGACTCACTACCTTATATTATATGCACAAGAATGAATTAAAGAAAGAATAATAGAGAAATGAAGTTTTGAAACAGTGAAATACTAGCCAGGCAGTAGTGGCATATGCCTTTAATCCCAGCACTCGGGAGACAGAGGCAGGAGGATCTCTGTGAGTTCAAGGCCAGTTTGGACTACAAGAACTAGTCCCAGGACAGGCTCCAAAGCTAAAGTGAAACCTTGTCTTGAAAAAAAATCCAAAAAACAGCAACAACAAAAACAAAAGCAAACAAATGACAACAAAAGCTGGTGAAATACTACTATATCACCTGTCAATATTCTTTCCTTATTGGGATGAGTGACAGCTCTCCTACCCCCGAGTTATCATTTGCAACTCACTCTGCTGGTGGAGGAGCAATCACGTGTATCTCTTAAGTTCAAAAGTATTGACCAGATAGGACTATGCCAGGCTGCCTTCTCTCTTCCTTGCTGTCATGAAGCACTGAGCAGGAACAGGCATCAATATATTCTTCTGTATTGGATAGATGTCTCTCTCATTCTCAGCATAGGGTTTTTCCAAAGTGGAAGATGCCCACTGTGCCAGCTACTATCTTCCATATGTTCTGGGTGAGGATGGTGTTTTACCATCTGTTGATTTAGTATCTGAGGTGCTGACCTCATTTTGTATTTGCACCTACCTCCTTAACACGTCTTCATGTGCTTGTTGTTACTTTGCAGCTGGATATTGCCTTACCAGGGCTCAGCTGCTCTTCTGCCAGTGGCAGCAGTCTTTGCCTGGGGATATTTGCTTCCACTTGGTTGAGGGTAGTTCTGTGATTCTCAGGGTTGCCACATGCTTTGTCAGTGGAGGGGGTGGGGCTCTGAGGTTGTAGCTGTAGTAGTACTGAACTGAACTGTCTACACTTCCTGGCAAAGTGATTTTGGGGATTTCTTCTTCTTCTTCTTCTTCTTCTTCTTCTTCTTCTTCTTCTTCTTCTTCTTCTTCTTCTTCTTCTTCTTCTTCTTCTTCTT